>NW_015114323.1:126858-143570 GCF_001443285.1 Poecilia latipinna | reverse complement strand
TTTAGGAGTGAGAAAGGGAAGACATGCAGCAAATGGTCCAAGACAGGCCATTTGGCCATAATGATGGGAATAAAAATTCTCTAAAAAAATGTTATTCTCATTGTCCAGCCATTTATTGCTGTAGAAATAATTTTCATAATCCCAAAGGATTTAAAACAGACAAGGTATAGCCAGTTTTAATGCCAGACAATGAGAAAAAAGGGTTTTCGTAGTGTATGCAAACATCTGGTTTTAACTGTATGTCAGTGGCTTTTGTCTGCTTGTGATCTCAGGTTCATTTTTCACGAATTTAAAGAAATGTAAACAACCAACCTGAATCCAAAACAACTCCATTAAAAAAACTATTTTTATTGCCACACTAATAATATTGGGGTGACCCAGCCAGGTTGCAATGCATTGTATAAAGTATATTCTAAAGACAGAAACATGAACTCTGCGGTCGTACCGGGATGATGCGTTCCCTGCAGGGCGTTGGGATTCTCGTGGAGACGCTCCATTATGGTCTTCCAGTTGCGACTGACGCCCGCGAACTCGGTGCACTCGTTAGGAAGCTGCTCCCTGATGTCCTTTCCTTGGAAAATGTTCTGAGTGGGGGGAAAAAAAAGAAGAAAACAATTGGTTGGAACCGAGAAAGAGAACAGCGCTTGTTTCGGATTAAAGACTTGTGTGTGAAATGTAGCTTTCTGGTGCTGGTATGTAAAACCCATAAACAATGAATGAGGCAAGGTAAGTTGTGTACTTCCAAGTAAATCCAGTTTCGCTGCACGGAGAGGATCATGTCGATGACGTCCATCACGTGGGTGAGCTGGCGTTCCCATTGGTCCACCTCTCGCTCGAAGGCTTTAACAAAGCGGGATGCCTTCATCGTGGACAAAATGACCTGGTTATCGTCCAGCGTCTGGAAGACGTCTTCACTCCCTCTGAAGAGGACGAGAGAACACGAATGGTGACGATTAAGTTGACGCATCAATCCTGGAAGGCCAACCGCCGTGAAAGGCCATCGTATGCTCACGTTACAATGAATACTTTTGATTCCTGGGCGTGTTTGAAAACAAAAGGGCTTGCTCTGCAATTTATTGTTTCCCTGCTGTCAGTGTGGAATCGGTTTAGGTTTTTTTTTGTACTTGAGGTTAAGGTTAAAACAAACCTGTTAAAGGCCGATTCATTGTTATTCTGTATAAAACACCGTCACCGCATTGCATCTCAAAGCTTTGTAAATCGGCTGACGGCGCTGTCGTTTTAAAACTAGGTTGGAAAGGATCAAAATGATGGCTGCGCATCGATGAGTGCGTTTGATGAAGAGATTCTTTTTTTAGACAGAAAATTTTTAATCTGCCACCTGCAGGCTCTACGCAGCGGCATCAACTATTGAGCCACGTTAAATGTGACAATATTTGTAACCTTTTGAAACTGTTCCTCTGCTTGACATTAAAACCCGCCTCACCTCAGCCGGTAGTGGCCCTCCTCTTTGTACGGCGCGATTTCCAGGTATACGTCATCCCATGTCTTCTTGACATTGATCAGACCCTGAAAGAACAAACGCAAACAGACCAGAAATAAAGTTGCAATAGAATAATTTTCTAATATTTATGCCTGGAGAATGTCTTAGAAATACTACTAGACCGTAATGGTGAATTAACATATAACATTTTTTTTTAGGGTTTTGTAGTTTAAAAGCATCGAACGACTGCCCCTTTCAGGCTCTTCCTCACTCAGAGCTCCTTGAATCGAATCCCAGTTTCTGAATGAACAATTACTGGCTGATTTCACAAATGAGGTGCTAATTGCATGGCAACTGTATATGCTAATTGCTCCACACTTCAATGTGCACAAACTTGGCTGTAACGCTGCTCTGATGTAACCTCGGAGGGTTCAGAGTGAGGCAGGGAGACGGGGGGGAGGGGGCCGCTGGCAGGACTAAGACGGCAAAGTTTGAGCTGCCAGAGTTGAAGCCGGAGTGGAGGAGAGTCGCTCTGCTGCATTTTCAGAATCTTCCCTAACATTATCCCAGAGCAAAGTAAGATGAAGAATCAACAAGACGTCAGATCCGGACCTGTTCTATGGAGAGCTCCTTGCTGGCAGCTCCAGAGATCTCCGAAATGACCGAAGCGTAATGATCCAGGTTCAGAGAGATGATCTTCTCCAGGGTGAAGTCAGGGTTGGTGTGGTCAAATGTGCGCTCTAGATCCTCACAGATCTGGTTCCAGTGTCTGAAACAACAAACAAAACAAGGTTCAAATTCTACCTAAAGGGCCAAAAATATATATATCTGTTTACTTACATGTATTTACTTTATATTTACAATTTAGTGCTTTACGAGAGAGAAAAAAAGAATTCTGACTTTTTTCTCAGAATTCAGGCTTTTCCGAAAAGTGAAAATAAAGTCGTAACCTTAACAGAATAACGATGTGATATTACCAGAAAGAAGACGCAAAATTACAAAAAAACCTTCAATCGAGTTACAAATATCTGACGGGACCAGACTGACAAATCCGTTTGGTTCTTACTTCAAACACACACAGTCGTTTGCACAATCATTTCAAAGTCCTGATACTGATAGTAATTTGATGCTGATGTATTAAAGTATTTATTTGTGAAACTGAGAATACCTTCACAAGTTGCTCGACATTTATTTTATTTTTAAACTAGTTTACTTCTTCATTCTCCTAATATTATGACTTCATTCTCGTTTTATTTCAACTTTAACATCATAGGACTTTATTTCCGTAATAAAAAAAAGTAAGTCTTAGTAATACTCGTAATACTCGAATTCTGACATTTTTAAATTAAATGTCAGAATGTTCATTCTGACATTTAATCGCCTGAACTGACTTTAAAAAAGGAAGAATTCTGTCTTTAAGTTCAGAATTTTGTCAAAAAGTCAAATTAAGTCAAAAGTCAGAATTTTGACTTAATTTTTCAGAATTCGGATTCAAGTCAAAATTCCAAATTTTGTCCCTCATCGTCTTCTGTACTGTTTTTATGCTGCTACTGTTAGTTACATTATTCTCTCTCAGTATCCTCAGTACAACCATGTTTTAAAGGTTCAGACTTAGGACTTCTTATGTCAGGAAGAATATGTTTACATAGCAATATAAGGATATAATTGTATGACAATTGGTTGATTTTAGTTGGTTGATAAAGATAACAGGGTTCACGTTCAAGACCCAGCAAACTGGATCAGTTACATCCTAAGGACTCCTACAAACCTTTTTAGGGTTATTAGTATGTTAAAATACAAATCCGCTAGGAGTTTACTGTAGGAATTATGCACATAATTGTGAGAGCATTTTTTTCCGATTGAGGACAGATGCTACAACGGTCTGCACGGCCCCTAGAGAAATAAGAAATAAGCCTCAATACTGACAAAGAGTCAGAAGAGTTAGTTGACGAGCTCGTCTGAAAGGCACCAGACCATAACAAACACGTGTAACGAAGACACAACACTCGTTCGGACATGCTGTAGTTTTGGACTGCAAGCGTAGCGAGATCGTTTTAACCGTTACCTGTCTCTCAGAGCTGGATTCCTCAGATCAGTAATGAGGGGGATGATGTGCTTGAACTTTTCAAGCTTCACCCTGGAGGAAGAAACTATCTCCCAATCTTTACCCTGCAGTAAAAACACACAAAAGACGATGTTGTTGTCTAGCGCAGCTGGGATTGCAGTCAATGGGATTAACTACTTTAAGGCAGATGCCCAGTTTGTGGTATGAGATTCATTGCAATGTAAATTGGCTCTTTCGGACATGCTGTAGCTTTGGCGTTTGTTGACCTGCTATGAACAGCACATGACTAAATAATAACCCCATGAAACTGAATTATTTTCTACATCAGGAAGTAAAACATTCCCAAATCTCTGGAAAGGAAACCAGAAAGAAATGTGTCTAAAAACCTTGGAACAATTGCCAAGAGACTCCAACGTGTGATTGGAGAAAGGGAGGGGGAGTTTATGACCCAAATAATACCGTCCTTATTGTGAAGCACGGTAGAGGAAGTACTACGCTGTGCAGAGGCTTCACTGTGTCTGTAACTGGGAAAGCATTGGATTATACCGGTAATCTTTTTTTTTTTTTTTTTTTCAAAAATGAAACCTAAAAAGACAAAAGTGATCTATATAATGCCTGAGCTGATCATCCTGCCCAGCACAACTAACCTTGAGATCTCTCTGAAGGGCGCGAAGTCTCTTGTACATCTCCAGTGCCGTTTCCTCCATGGTCCGCGTCTGCAGCTGTGACAGGTGAAGAACCTTCCAGTTTTCCCAGCTTTCGTCCCATTCGTGAGAGATTTCCCACACCTCCTGGAGCTGATCCATGTCCTGGAAAGGGGCACGGAGGCACAAAGTCGTCAGACACACGTGACGCGTAAAAAAAACAACAACAACAAAAAAAAAAACATTAAACAACTTCAGGAACAACTAAGGAAAATTATAGATCCGTTAAATTTTTTTTTTTTACAATGACCATTTGTATTACTGAATGCTGATGTAACTGTTAGAGCCAAGAGCAACTTCAGACCTTTTCCATCGCCATGATGAATTTACAGGGAGGTTGATCGATTCTGAAGAATGCCAGCCCACTGATGATGGTGTTTTGCTCTTGTATTAGAGCCTCCAGTTGGCCACGATATTCTGCTATTTGCTTCATTGCTACTTCAAAGCTTAACAAGCTCTGAAAAGGACCTGGACAAGCAAATGTAGCGTTAAGCATATTAAGATTTACACAAACACGCACATAGACACTTACTTATGATAACTATAACTATAACTAAAAGCATATACACAAATGTGTGCAAGGTTTACTGAATTGACTATGTTTTGTCTAGTGAATGTAACTAGCTTCCAAACAATTAGGGCCGATGTGGAATTAGACCAGTTGATGGTAAAACATGTATGTGTAACCTTTGGCGCTGAACTCCTGAAAGGTAACGTCGATCTTCTTCTTGAGTTCCTCAAAGGAACGGACGAGGCCGGTTTTAAACTTTTCTTTGTCTTTCGACAGGGTGGTGTCGCTGTTAATCAACACCTGCTGAAACCAAATCCACTTGTCATTCAGTTCCTCTCGCATGACCTGAACCTGCAGGCGCAAATAAGACACAACGGATTAAAGCCAGGATTCGTTTCTTCAGAATCACATCACTGATAGGAGAACCGAACACTGAAATAGATTTAATACATCATGTAAAGAATTAGGGTGAGCATTCAGCTATTTCTATAGAACTGGTAATATTTTGATGTCTAATCTTTATACTAATATCTTGAAGAGAATGGAAACCAGAAGCTGTGCTAAACCAGAAGCTGTGCTAAAACGGAAGCTATGCTAAGCTGAAGTATCGCTAGCAACTTAACCATAGCTTCCACTGTTGCATAAATTCTGTTTCAGCATAGCTTCCTTTGTACTTGTGGTTGTTGTGGCTTTAGGTGGTGTGTTGGGGCTACCACATTTTGTTGACCTTTCTGGGCAACCATATGAAAAGGCTTTTTCAGAAGCTACTAAGATACCAAAAAGCTTTCTAACCTAATTTCTGCCCAGCTACCACTGTTTAGCTAGATTGTAACATAGGGAAAATGTTAGAAACGTTAGCATGATCTCTCAGCAAATTTTAACTGATATACTATGAGAATAAAACCTAAAAGTTAATATTAAACAACTAATTATCTATTTACACTGGTGTGACACATCAGCAAGAGGTAGGAGGATCAGTACCCAAGAAAAAACAAGGAATGTTTTAGGTAATGTAACATACTTGGCAAAGATGTGTGACAATACAATACTGTAACTTCTTCTGTGGTAATAAAGCTTCTAGCTGTTATTTCTTAAAAATATATACATATATATTAACCATTTTAAGCAGTGTTAACTTTTGCCTATTGAAAATGTACTCCTGTACCTTGAATACATTTCTAGGCATTGTTAAGAAGTGGCATACTTACGCTGTGCTCCACTTCGACTTCATATTTGTCGAGGATGGCAAATCGTTCATGGATGAGAGGAATCTGAGCTTCTGTGTTGGCCAAATTGCTATTGAGATTTGCTAGAAGAGTCAGGCTATCACTTAGCTCCTCAAGGGTCTGCGGCGGTTTCATCAACCTGAACATAAACAACGACGATTATTAAACTCAAGGATTTCCCCCATATTCTTCCAGAATTTCATTTATTCACTGGACTCCTTTATGTCAGAGAACTGGTCCTAGCTGTGCACTTTTATCATATAAATAAGATTTGATGTATGATAAGAAATGGTTGCACACCTATCAGCATTGCTTTGCATTGAGTCGTAAAGTTCTTTTAGACAAGTGCTTGCTATCTCGCTGAGAAGCTGTGTTAACTTCTTCTGCCACTCGTCGCAGTGTTGCACCAGGGTGGACTTGAGCGGCGAACAGTCCAGCATCACAAACTGTATGGAGATGATCGTCTCTTCCTGTTGAATACTGCTGGCGTTCTCAGTGTATCTGGGAGGACCACAGGAACACTGTTTGTGATCCTAGTCAACCATGTCTTTGCAAAACACACTGAATATATTTGCAGAAACTCCTCCAACAGAAACAGAGGAATCGCATACCTTTGTATATCTGCATCAAAAGTCGATACTGAAGTGTTGGCTGTCCTGTAACGTTGTATAATGTAGTCTTTGATGTTCTCCCAGATGGGCCTGTATTTGCCCCAGCTCTTCAAATAGGCCTCCAGTTGCCTGGCATTGGCTGACATCCCTGCCATAATTGCAGCCTGGGTCTTAATAATCCTTTCGTCTCGCTCTGAGTGATCAAACAGAATCGAAATGGGGAGGATGATAAAAATCATTGAGCTTCTTATGAAAATATTTAAATCCTTTTAACTTTTCCATATTTTGTCATGCTACAACCATAAGGGAGGCCAATGCATTTTATTTAGGGGTGCATAAGGAGAGGGGTAAGCATACAAAAAATGTACGCCACACTTTTGAGATATTTATATGACTTCACAATCGTGCGCTCATTTATGTTGCTACATCCAATAAAGTCAAGAATAATGAAGCGTTAACGTGACAAAATATGAAAAAGCACTAAAGCAGGTGTACGCTATGATATATATTTGTTTCCAACCTATGCTGACGTATATGGGGAGAGCCAGAGACTCTTTGTCGGAGAGAAGCTCGGGGAGACGCTTAAATTCAGAGATGATTTTGATTAACTGAGGCAAAATGTTCACAATCTGTCCAAGCTTCTGCAGAGACGGCGAGAACTCCAGCTGTAAACAACAACAACAACACAAAAAACGAACTGGATTACACAGGAAGGAGATTATTTAAAATACAAATTAAGCATTACAAAACCTCTTTTCTATTTACATTTAAATTTAGGATCACCTTAGACCTCACACATTGCCCAGAACTGCTAGCTTCAGGAGAGATCTACCCAAGTGCCTGAATTTCTGTTTGTTCTTTTCTTATCGATTTAAAGGTCAATATTATGTGTTTAACAACCACAGAGTGCCATTTTACAGCACAATCAAGCAACCTTCAGTTGTAATAAAAATACTGTACACATCAAATATTACTTAAAGAAAATTGGACTTTATAATTTAGCTCCTTGAAATTGGGTCTCTGTCTCTTTAAGAAACTCTTGCTCTCTCTGAAACGTTTTGCACAGCAGAAAGGTTGCCAGATTAAAAGAATTTTCAAACATGCATTTTGGATGAAGGAATAACACTCTAACTTCACATAATACGGTCCCTTTAAAAAAAATTTGATTTTTCTTATAACATTCATTGTGGATGTTGGCCTATTTGAAGAGAAATCTCTAGCTTACAGCATCACAGTAGTTTTAAGAGGCGGCGTGAGTCTGCGTTACCTTTGGCACGCTTTGAGGAGTCGCCTGCCGCAGAAGCACCAGCACTTTGAACAGCGGACTGGGCGATGTCTTGTTATCCCCGGTGATGGCTCTGCTTAGTTTCTTCATGGAGTCCCTGATGTTAAGCCGGAATGCCTCTTCCACTATGTGGTCCACCTTCTCTGAATACTTCTCCCAATGTGCCTGGACCTACAACATCGGAGCTCAAGTTTTTTGTTTTTACAAAGTACACATTTGTGGACAGCAAATTATCTTCTGTGAGGAAAAGGAGAATTTATCTTTGACACATTTATTTAGATCTATTTATACAGAGCCTTGCAAAGGTATTTATACCACTTGTTGGCTAGCCCTTTACTCAAAGAGATCCTGTATCAACTCTGGATGAGCTGCAGAGAGCCACTGCTGAGATGGAAGAATCTGTTGACAGGCCAGGTGCTAACTATGCATGGCACAGATATTAGATTAGATATTATGAGTTATTTGAAGAATTGCAAAAAGAAGACCATTGTTGGAAGAACGTCGAGTATCTGTAACATGCTACAACAAAGAAAACATAGCATATCTGGCTTGAGTTAATGATGGACGGAAAAAAAATCTGTTAGAAGCCGCAAAAGACTTAAAGCTGGGGTGGAAGTTCAATTTTCAGTACAACAAGGACCCAAAACATACAGCAAAGGTTTAGATTTAAGCATATTAATCAGATGAAGTGGTCCAGTCAAAGTGCAGATCTAAATGCATTTAAGAATTTGTGCCAAGGCTTGAAAAAAATTACGCTCATACATGGTTTCTACAAAATCCGACTGTGTGAAGAAACATGGACATGAATTTGTCTCAAGAATCTAACTGATATAAATCAGTGAACACTTGTCTCTGAAACTGCAGAAAAAGATGTCATAGACAGTACTGACTTAGGAGAGGGGGAAAAAGGTGCAGTTTGTCCTTTCACATTACAATTCTGAACTATTTTGTAAAATCTGAATAAAATGCAATAAGGTTTGAGGCCGTAATGTGACAAAAAGTGCAAAAAGTTCAAGGATGTAAATACTTTTGAAAGGCAGTCTAGATCTGGGCCAATTCTCTTTCCTTTGGATAGCACTTTTTTTTTTTTACATATTTGTTAAATAATATTTTTTTAAAAAAGCACACTTAATACTTCAGAAAGTGATTTTGAAGCACATAAAAGCACAAAAAACAAAGTTCCAACCTCAGCTCCATCGCCGGCAAAGATGGTGTGAATCTGAGTCATGATGTTAACGATTTCCTGGTGTACCGAGCGCAGCACTTTGAGACGGCTCTGCTGGTGAGCGTTCTGGTCATCCTCAAATTCCAGGTTTCTGGCCAACAGCAGGGGGCGGGAGGGGAGAATGACAGAACCAGTCAGCTGATTCGTTGCTTAAAGACTTTGTGTTTGGTTGGTGTGCCATCATAGTGACACAACAAAGAAAGAAATCAGAACTTATTACCTGTACACTGTCTTCCCATCTATTTTAACCAGCAAAGTTTCACTGATCTGCCTACAGAGGTTGGAGATGGACAGATTGGAAACTTTGTAACCATCAATGACAGACTGCACCTGGAGAGGTAACGGAAAGAGAGAAAAGAAGGAGGCGTCCGCTTTATTAAAGAAATCAAAGCAGGTTGTAATCCCAAGAGCAGAAAAAAAGGAAGGCTGTGAATATTAGTTTCTTTGGTAGACAATTTCCATTGTGTGTTGAGGTACATTAAGGTACGTTCAGTGTTAGAACTGTTGAAACAGGCAGTTTAAAGTGTGTCTCTAGTATTGGTGGATTGTAGCAATTTGCCAGCAGTCGCGGTGCCTATCCTCCATGAATATCGAGGCTCCACTGTATTCAAACGCTACAGAGAGAGCATTAGCAGGTTCGTGTCAAACCTTGTCAATGTGGATAAGGGAATCGTTGATGAAGTGGTTCGAAGCTCCTTGGGACAACCAGAGCAACTTGGTCATGCCAGGCTCCACCTTCTTGTCAAGGAAACGGACCCGCTCCCGGAACAGACGCAGCTCTTCACGAGAGAGCATTCCAACAATCCTGACAACAAAAAACAACACTGCAGAAATTACAACAAAAAAAAGTTGAATGGTTTATAGGTAACTTGAAGGTGGGTGTACTGTGATCTACAGTTGAAGGAAGTGTAGATGAGACCTGTTGTAGTTCCTGATGAGCAGCAGCACTCTCTCCCGGAGGAGCCGGATCTCCTCCCTGCTCTGGTACATGTCGGACACAATCTGTGGGATCTCAAACTTCATTCGGTCCCAGTACTGGATCTCAGAAAACAGCCTCAGCAGGTTGCTGGATCAAACAGCGTTTGACATAAACAAAGTATTTTCATTAGTTATGGGGAGACAAATCTTCATGAAACCACTGATTGTGGTTCTGATCCGTGTTTTGCCAGCTCAATGTTATAAAACAGACTAATTATGGGTTTATCCAGAGAGGACATTTAAATATTCAAAAGAAAATGCAGCTGGGTAAGCTGAAATACCTAGCCTCCATGCTACCTGACACACTATTGGCTGGCAATTGCAAAGCAGCCAATTAAGATATATTTCAGTACTACGATCGCTCTAACTGGTCTGGAACTTTCAGTTGGTCTGTTGAAAAAAGTTTAAATGTTCAATTCCATTTTTTTATTTTTTTTATTTTGCCGAAATCCTATATTCTTCTTTTAAAATGGTGGTTTATACTACTAATTACAGATCACCACAATCAGGTTTCCATGTGAAAGGTTTGCAACCCGAAAACAACCCGCATTTTGGAGCTGGGGTCGGGCGGTTGAAAAACAGAAAATGGGCCGTTCAGACTGTCATAAAATACCGGATGAGGATCGCATGCGGGCGAGAAAATCAATTTGGAGTCTCATTTGCCTGCTGTGTGAACGGAGCCTAAGGTTGAGCTTCTCGACATTAAACTCAACTAATCAAACAGGTGGTTTTAGTAAAGATATGGTAGAAAGCACCTCATTCCTACTGAGAAAACGCTCCATTCTAATCTTTAAGTCATTTAATGATACCCATAAACTTTGAGTTAGTTGGTTTCTATGGTATTTGACACGTAAAGTATTACATTTCCAGATTGTTTTTTTTTTTAATTACAATGAATTTTATATTTTTGTGAAAATGGTAAGTTTTTCAGTGTTTGTGTCTAACATTGATGCTCTTGGATGAATTTCATTTTTCAAGCCAAACTGCCTATAACCAAAGACACTCAAACAAACCCAGAGGCACAAACTCAATCCACGACTTCTTCTTTCTGTTTTTCTGATTTTGACCTACTTGTCGAAATTGATTTCCAGCCTGGAGGGAGTGCCCTTGAGGCGCACCAAGAGAGTCTGCTGCAGTTTCTTCAGGTACTGTCCATCCAAGTTCTGGGTCCATTCAAAGAAGCTTTTCCTCACCATCTCCTCCAGGATGTGGTTCGTCTGCCCAAAGGTAAAAATGATGTCCTTGCGGCTCTGAGATTCCGGCATAAAGGAGCACTTGTGAAGGATCTGGAAGAGATCACGAGTAACGGTAAGAAATCAGTTTTTACTCAATTTCGGAGCAAAAGAGAGACGGATACATATACCTGCATGGGTTTTTCTAGGCGCTGCTTGAGAGCTTTGGCCCACATGACCTGCCCCACAATTTGTGGTATGTGATCAGGATAACAGCGACCCTTCTGCTCCGCTGTCTCCTTCACCACGTGAAGCTCTTTGCTAAAGATGCGGTACACTTCCTCTGACTTCTCCTCCATTGTGCGCCGTATGGCCTGTGACAGCGCAGATCAACATGAGAAGAGAACGTCAGAGAGAACAAACTGGAAAGGCTAAGGATGGGAATTTAAAAGGTTTTCTGTGGGGTAAAAGTGAAGATGTCGTGAAATGCGAGTGTTCGTCAAAACACCTTGCGCGTGGACATAGGACTGAAAATGTCCAGCAGCCTAACTCCTTCCTGAACTGTGTTCACGGTCCGGAAAGCTGAGTTCATCAACTCCTGGGTCATCATTTCCAGATCCTTTACAAATGTACAAAACCTAATAAAACAGCAAACCATCACATAAAGGTAGACATGAACAACAACACCCAAGTCAACCTGTAGCAGAGTGGTGCAGAACATCCACTCCAACCATTTTTACTTCTGAGCTGAGCTGTTTTGGTTCTTTGCTATCCCGAAGCCCCAAAATTAAAATGTAAAAATGCTGCAGCAATCTAAAGGGAGAAATGATGTGTGGGGGCTGCTTGCGAAGTTAAACATTCAAAAATCAGAAATAATTTGAGTCACGAGAGGAAAGCAATGGTAGTTCTTTTTTTTTAATGTCATATTTTCACAGCTGGTTCACAGAGCTTAAGTGTGTTTTCACACCTGATAGTCTGATAGATTGAGGACCAAAGTTGCAACATTTGTTGCATTTTCAGCTGGTGCGGTTTGCTTTCACACTGCACTACCAAGTGAACCAAACCCTTTGAGCAACGTGTTCCCCTCCCCACACATGGTGGCGCTGCACCAAAAACCACTAAAGGAAACGACATGAAAACCTCTGAAGAAGACATGAGCACAACCTCCCTCTTCAGGACATGTAAACAAAACTGGAGTGGCGTCGGATTTTAGCAGTTGTAGGATTTCTCTTCCATGAGCCTTTTGTCCTACAAGTGCTACATTCATATTATGATTTAGGTTGTATTTACCCAGAATGCCATGTGGTTTAGTCTGCCTTTTGCTTTTGTAGTGGTATCCAGTCTGCTTGGAATTCACACATGCATTAAAGATGACTTTAACCATACTGAGATGTGGGTTTTTAGGCAGACCAGAGTTTGCTTTTTTTGGCCCACAAAAAATTGCACATTTGATTTGATTGCACATTCACATCTTCTCAAACAAACCGGACTTTCCAAACGAATGAATCACAGTTTGATTAAAGCAACTAAGCAGAGATGGTCTGAATGCACCCTAAATCTTTCATGGCTCATGTTTACCTTGAGATATATCTATATCCATATAGCATGAGCTAAGTGCCTTTTACTTTACTTTGCCATCATCACTTCACTGCATTTATGTATTATTGTCAATCACGTTTTCTATTATTTTCCTTTTACTTTCTTTAAAAGTAAAAGGTCAATTGTAGTAAATTTAGTTGCTATGGGTGATAAAATGAGCATTTTTCAGTTGTTTAGTGGAATATTTAAGCATATTCCATATATGCACACTAATGTAAACAAGCAACACAGATAAGTCACATGGAGCAGTAGTGGTATTTACAATCTCTCCTTGATGACTATGGATCTGACAGGAATGGGCTGAGAGTTATTATTGCCCTTCATTGTTTATTTCAATAAGACTGAATGAAGAGATTGTAAACTAATTAACTCGATAACAGCCATTAGCCGGAGCCATTAAGAGCCAGCACTGCTGTGTTTTCTTCCTGCTAATGCGGCTCCGTGTCTGACCCCTCCAACCTAATGTTCATGTCAAGGAAAATATGAAGGATTATTTACATTGGTAATTGGAGTTGTAATGTGTCAGTCTGCTAAATATAGATTTATGGAGCATTTTTTTTAACCTAAACCAGAGTCGACGCAGAAAGCAGAGGTGTTGCTGTGACAGATACTGATCGGCTCTTGTACGTTCACACTATTCTTTAATGATCTGACAAAAGTAACATTTTTGGCATATTTTCAACAAAACAAGCAAAAAATAAAATAAAATTGTTGATATTACCAAAAGCCAATTGCCTACAATACAATAAAAATGTGTTTTGGACAAACTTATGTTTCAACTAATCAAAACTTTATTGATGTGTTCATTCAATTTGTTGGTGTTTAACTGTATTAGTTTTTTTGTGAAAAAAAAAAAATTCTGGGAGAAGACCTTTAAACTTATACAATAAAAGAATAGTCTAAAATATTTGTCATCTAAAATCAGTTATCTAAATGTAGCTTCTGGAAGTTAAGTAATAATTAAATTACATAAAGATAAATGCCTGGTAGATTACCAGTATTTTGTTTTTACAGCACAATTAAGTAACTGTTACCATCGGTGGTTATAAAAAAATTTTTTTGCATCACTGTCTTGAAATGACCCTCTGTTTCTTTAACAGGTTTCTACCCTTTTCCACTCTTTGCCTTCAGCACGTCATCATCTCAGTGCTTCTCCATGATGCTGTTTACAACTGTTCTTAGGAGCTCAGCAGGCCCGCAGCTGTGCCAGGTGATTACTAACTGCTGCTGCCGCTAGTCTAGAGGAGCTGAATGTGGAGGTGAGGGAAGGAGTGCTCTGTGAGGCGGAAGTTCGGCTAGGTACTAGAGCTCCAAGGAGGGGCTTTGGGGAAAACAGCAGCGCTTTGTCTGAGCAGGTGTTAAGGTACCTGCCAATGGCTGCCAGAGAGACTCAAGGATTTCTCAAACATCCATGAAAGGATCAAAGCAAAACTTCAAGTATGTTTTTGATGCGGGAGAAACAATAAAGCATCATATAAAGCTCAATTTACATAACAATCTCCTCCACCTCCTTTAAATCTGATCTGTTCATGACATTTGAATTATGCATGACACTGTACTTCTGGAATAGTCCAAACCGATGGGGGTTCTTACTCTAACAGCTTGAAAAAATAAAAAGACTAAATGACTCATCAAGAAACAAAAACAAAGAAGTCTAGCTGTAACGTTCATCTCTAGCAACAGGTTTTGCTCTAAACTGAACGCAATAATGGAGGCATACCAACCTGCTGAACTCCTTACTCCACGTGGGATGATGGACATCAAGGATCCCCTTGCCAAAGGTCCGCAGGTTCTGCAGTCCTTGTTGGAAACTGGTCTCTATCTTCAGCAGGTTGCGGGTCAGCTCTGGTCCGGCGCTGCCTCTGAAGCAGGGCATGTCTCTCTGCTCGCCATCCTCCCAACGGGCAAACTGGTACTGGCAGTCACAGATCTGATGGATTATGGGAATACATACAAAAGCAATAAACAATAAGTACAATGCAAGAAAGGGTTGTCATGAATAAACCAATGCTGCAAATAACAACAACAGCACTGCTTAAAACCCTTCGTGTCCTATATTTAAAATCTCCACCTGGATATTTTTGCGTATTTTAATTGTACGCAGGTCTTTAAATGTCCTGAGTAAATATATATTTGCCCATTTTTCCATAACAACTGGAACTTTCAATATCTAGCAAATTATTTTCGCAATTTGCTATTAAAAGAGTGACCCTCAGATTAATTTCACTCCCTGCTACGGTGGGGGTGAAATTACAGGAATAACCTGAGATTGGCTGGAAAGCGCAACGTCTCCCCTTTCAGAAACCTTTGGAACTTTTCAGATAGCGTGCAAAGTGTGGCGGAATTACAGTAAAGCAACTCTGGTTGGATCGCCGGCACTGCGTTAAGGTTAAGGTTAAGGTTAACTTACAGGGTTAACCTTAGCTAGCTGCAGCTGTTTCACTGGAATATATTTTCTTGCTGCCGGTACACAGGGAGCAGTAATTCTCAATTTCTCCCAGAATTTAGTCAGATGGATTTCTGATTCTGGCTACAGTTGCTGTTTTCTGAGGTTACTTCAAATCATTCTGAAATGATGACTCAGCGAAACCAGCACAAAAAAAACCAAAACAAAACAAAACAATCAAACAAAGATAAACTGACCTCAAGGAGGTTTCTGAGCCTCAAAATGAAGGCATCAATCCCCACGAAAAACTTTGTTTTGTCCAGAACCCAGCCTTTGTGAGAATACCTGCCAGGAGAGAAGCAGAAGTAGACTGCTACACCACAGATAAACTGCAGATACTTTCAAATGCAAACTGTTCAACTTTAAAGACTCTTCTAAGAGTTTCCTGGTTAAGACAGGAAGCATGTACAGAAAGTGATGTGCATGTTCACTATCTGTACTTAACATGGGCAGAAATAAAAAGCAAAAATAAACAGAAAAGCCAGTTTCAAGTGTAAATAAATCCTAAATGCGTCCAACCTCTTAATTTTTCAATCATTTGTACTGCAGTCGTTTACAATATCCACATAACGAAATACTTCCAACCACATTGGCCTCTGAGAACGTTTCAGAAATTCAGCAGAGAGGCTACTTTTTGTCCTACTTGTGATGAAGCTTTGAGACATGCATGTAAGTGTCCTTCCAGGACGTGCAACACTGGATGCAGTCGTCGAGGATTCGCTTGCTGGACGACAACTGGCCCTCGAAGATATCGTCCAGAGAGATGTTTTCACTACACAGACGGATGATCTCGTTACTCATCTGAAAGTTTGCAGAACACAAACATTTGTCACCTTAAGTGTTCTTAGACAGGGTTGAGTTTTTATTCTTCTGATGAAAAAAACAAAACAAAACAAACAAAAAAAAACACCATAATTACATGATTTTTTTTTTACTTGTGCTGTTAATTACCTCCAATTATGGGACACTGTTGACTGAAAATAGAAAGCTGAAAAGAGTTTATGCTACATATAATTTACATTTAAACTGCATGTATAATGTTCACACCCACCCATAATGGTACGGAGTGTCAAAACGGACAAAATTAAACAGATAAATACATATTAAATGTACAATTAAATCAATAAATATAATTTATTTAGAAGACAATTTATTAAATATGCGACTAAGTCACTAAAAGTGAAAACTTATAAAAGTAGATACTGATAACTGATTGAACAATGATTTTATTTGATGCATTTTATTGATTGAATTTTGTCCCCTTTGGTCCTCCACACAGTGGGGCTCAGTTGGGTCAAAAAATATTTGTCCACATTCTAACACAGGGGTGTCAAACTCAATTTCACCGAGGGCCACTTCAGCATATTGGCCCCCTCAACGGGCCACATTGACGGTACAAATCAGGAGGGCATCCCTGCTAAAACACACCCCAGACAAAAGGTTGACTTC
>NW_015114323.1:122852-123704 GCF_001443285.1 Poecilia latipinna | reverse complement strand
GGGCCACATTGACGGTACAGATCAGGAGGGCATCCCTGCTAAAACACCCCAGACAAAAGGTTGACTTCCCTCATTCAGGTCTGAAGAGGCTTATAATGATTCAATGGTCCAGGTGTGTTAGAGAAGGAATGCATCTAAAGTTGCAGAATGGTAGCTCTGGAAAACTAGACTTGGGCACCTCTAGCATAAATGTATAAAAATACAATGTTAAAAACAAATTAAACACCTCATATTGTTAAATAACTGATTTTATGTACTGAAAAGTTTTAAATATTACATTTGAGTTTCCATGGATGTAAAATTACTGCTCAGTTTAAAAATTACAATATTTAAATCAGTGTTTAAAGGGGAGCAAACAAATAATAAAAACAAGTCACATGGGCAGACATTATAGACTTTACACAGAGATTTAGTCTCAGAGGCAACTGAAATCAATTAATTAAAAAAATCCTTTCTGAATATCATCTCATGGTCTCTGAACTAAATGCATCTTTCTGACCGGGAGCTGACAGCATGTTGAAGAGTTACGGACCGGACGCTTTGGAGCGTCTGGTTAGGAAGCGCATTACAAACCTTTGGTTGAAATGTAGTTTGTAGTCAATTCATGCTCAAAACCTATTTTAAGTCAATCATCGGCCTATAAAATGCTGGGGGGCCACATGTGGCCGGCGGGCCTTGAGTTTGACACATGTGCATTACGCCATAAAACTGCCAATTGGTAATTGAAGTAAAGAAGCTTCAATTTCAAAGAAGCCTACATTGAAGTCGATTGGCAAATGAACCATCACAAAAGAGGAAGGCTCTTGTTGTCTCACTGCACCCCAAGAGATGCATAACCTACAAAAACTGTTT
>NW_015114323.1:113141-118249 GCF_001443285.1 Poecilia latipinna | reverse complement strand
ATGGCGGGCCACATGTGGCCCGCGGTCCTTGATTTTGACACATGTGTTCTAAAGTGAGTTTTAGATCCTAACATGTTGGTCAAAGTTAGCAATGATAATTACAGAGAATATAAAAAGTCTACATATCCTTGGTACTTGGTTTTTGTGCCAGAAATAAAACAGAAGTAAACAATTAACATTTGGCACCTTTAATATCTTTAATGCAACCAACATGTTGCATTATTTTACTGTAAGACAAATATATTAGCAGGAACAACAATGTCTGTAGATAGAGCGCAATACCCAAGTGTGAATGCCTGTACAAGGAATATCTTGTTGAGGAAATTTTCTTTGGTTTGAGACTTACGTTATCTACATTATGACTTGATAACAACTGCACAGTGACAAAGGTAGACTGGACCACGTGTCCTCAATATAAAAATGAAAAATAAAATCCTTTCTCATCATCATCATCATTTTAGCAAGAACCTGAAGATTTTTGGCTCCAAACCGACTTTAGGAATATTCAACGTTCAGCCAACTTGGAAGATCGCATCAAATAAAACTCTCGGAATTTTGGCTGAAAGTTGAATTTGGTTTTATCATTGGCAGTTTTCAGCCAAGCCGTCAGCAAAACATGGAGGAAATTAGACGTGTCCGTCCGCCGCGTACCTGGCAGAAGAGCCCAGTGATTTTCTCGTTGCTGTTGTAGGAGGGTGAGTTGACCCAGATGATTCGAATGAGAACCACGATGTGTCGCAGCTTTGAAGCAATTTGTTTTGGCCTGAGATGGGAAAGCTCTTCACAAGGCTTCTTAAGGATGGACAGGAAGGTCAGGTTTGACTCCGCCTGCACCGAGCATTCCTAGGCAGAAGGATATTATGGAGAGGTGATGGTTATTACTTCTTTCTGTCTTTAATAACATTAGCAAGACATTTTAACTCGCTATGGTTCTCAAAGGACACATTCCTTTATTTTGTAAACCTAAACTACTCAAGTTGTCCCACTGAAAAATAGTCTTCCAAATGGATAATGACCCTCAGCATTAGGACATCATGGAATGACCTAATTAGATCATTAGATAATGAAACGTGGTCTCTTGGTTGTCCAATGTTAGAGAAAGAAATAGCTTGTACATTTTTCTATCCAATGCAAATAAAGACCAGGCAAACTTTTCCATCAACTACCTGGAAAACAGTTTCACCTGTAGTTCTGTGGCGAGTTCTTGAAAGCGCTGCAGGTATAAGGACTTGGCCAGATACACGATCTTCTGGATGTGTTTGATGCTTGGCTTCTGCAGCTGATTGCTGATCTCCAACAGCTTGGTGGAGAGACTCTTCCAGAACTCAATCTCCTGCAGCGGGCCGCTCTGTTCCCTCTTGTCCACGTTTTCTTGGATGTTCAGTAACTCTCTGATCTGATCCGTCCAGTGGATTATCATAACTGGAGCAGAGGGTAATAGGTGAGTCAGAAAACAGGAAATGGGGGGCGGGGGTCTACAGACTTCCAGAAGAGATGCAGGTGAGTTTAACAACACAGCATCTCAGTTGTGGATTGTGTCGAGCTTTTCGTGCGAGTTACTACCGCAGATGAGTGTGAAAAGCTGCTTTTCGCCAACATTCCCACATGAACTACGTCGTAAACCTTAAACTCACTCTCCATCCTGTTCACCAGCTTCTTGTCCTTGCTGGCTTCCTCAGCAGAGCACAGTAGGCCTTCCACTGGGATGTAGAGAACTGTTCTTTCTACCTTCTTATACAAGTCATCTGCTCCAGAACAGAAACATGTGAAAAACAACACTGGTACCGACTATGTAGAGAGAAAAACAAAACAAACAAAAAAACACTTTTTTTTTTTCTCACCATTAAGGGAAGAGATGAAGTACTGCATGTCCCTGGTATATTCATCCTTAACCTTCTTCTTGTAGCTGCTGTAGGCAACTGGAATGGAATGCAAGCAGATCATGTCCTCCAGCAGCACCCGGAGGGGGTCGTCCCTCATCGTGTCGAACTGTACCACAAAATCAAAGTTCTCCTCTGTGATTACGGCTCCTGGCATTCGGGTGATGTAGAATAGCTCCTCAATCACCTCCCCCTGTACAAAATTGGAAAAATGTTCAGATGCAGAGCATGAAAAGAAACGGCAAATAATGGTCAACTATAAAACACAGAGTGTTTTATAGTTGACGAATGAAACTACAGACGAATGAAAAATACACAGAATTACGATGTGGGCTACCAGAATGACCTCAGCGAGGAGCTTGAAGAAGCAATCGTAGCAGACCATCAATTTGGGAATGGCTACGGGAACGTTATCAGAATAACTTGAAATCACTCGTTCTACAGTGAGAACATTTGTAAGTGAGGAATATTTAAGACAGCACATAATATCTCCCGAAGTTGATGCCCCAGCAAATTAACTTGAATCTCAGGCTGTGTAACACTGAGAACCTCAAGAGCTTGGGACCAGAGGGAGTGGAGGTGTGACAATCTGGATCAATTTAAAGAATCTGAAAGTCAAAGGTGAGACTATGTATCCAACATGACAACAATACCAGTCACGGCGGCAACTCTAGAGCAGATTGGCTGAAAAAGACAACAACCAAGTGTTAAAATGGCCCAGTCAAAGTTCATCCTTCAAGGTGACTTCAATGCCATTGTAGGAAGAGCTTTGCAAAAACAAATGTATTTTATTTTAATCTCTGCTATGTCTTTCATAAATTGAATTATTTAACTAAATGTTGATCATGCAAACCTCAATGTCTAAGGAGGCAAAGCTATAGGTGGATTGGGCCAAAACTGTTTTAACAGGAGGTTGAAGGAATATTCTTATTAGATTGAATCTTGCTTTTTGTTATCTGAAGGTCCTTCAAAAATTATGAAGACTAATATCAATCCTAGTGTGAGTCAGTAAGAGATCCTGTATCTCCAAAAAGCAGTTAAACACCTATCTAATAATACCATTCCTAAAAATACATTAGCATAAATAAGTCATCGGTTTTTTTGATAATTTATTTATTAATCCTAAAGGAAAATGTAAAAGTTGTAATTAATTTATATAACAAGTACAAAAAAGAGAGAGAAAGAAAGAGGGACCTCCTGTAACAGTCTGTATTACTGAAGACACTCTGTTTTTCTTTGCCAATCTCATGAAGATGGTAATAAAGGGAAACTAACCAGTGGCGGGGTTCTGAAATCCACCCGAAGCACGTTTGATCTGTGCATATAGACAACTACAGATCCAATGGAAGTGTCCACAATAAACTTATCCAGGGTCTCCATGTTCTCCTCTGTCCATGTCATCTCAGTGACTCCAGAAATAGACACACAGCTCATGAGCATCTAGAAAGGGAAAAAAAAACCAAGGTGATTCTGTTCAAACATAACGTGAATTGTGATTATTAATTGAACTTTACCTGACGGATGTTTTTAATGTAATCTTCTTCCATGTTGTTGCTTCTTATTAAGCGTTATCCTTTGACATCAGGGTGACTACGACAGCCTTTTCTATCGACGTTTATATTAATAGTTGGAGCTTATCGAATAGCTAATGAATTACGGTTAGCTTACATAAAGGTGGTTCAGGAAACGTAAAAGTTCAGTGGTTTCAACGTAACTTCTAATATTTTCAGCGTTCAGCAGGTTATAAATGCTTAAGTTACCTTAGTAGCTTTCGGTTGTTCTCATAAACCATAAAAAACTTTTAAAAAGCTAGTTTACGCGTTATGTATATAACTTTATCGCATTTGTTTCTTCTTTTTCCTCCATTTAAACCTGAGCCACTCTCAGTGTGTCAGGGTGTCGTCATGGAAACGAGTAACCGCCGAACTCCCCGGTAGTCATGGGCATTCCAGCTTCTTTTCAGGATCCGGATCATTTGGCTCGGTTCTCAAAACAAAAGAGCCGACTCTTATACACTCCCAAACGGTGCTTCTCAACCACTTCCAGCGTTTTCATTAAAACAAGTTTTATTCTTTTGCTAGTGATTTAAAAATGTTAAAATTAGAATGTCATTAAAACGTGTATTTCTGTAATCAGTGAAAACTTTAAGTAAATTCATTATTTTAAAAAAAGAGGTGTTTTGTGTTAGTTGTGATGATTATGACTAATGAAAATCCAATATTAGGTAATAGTACAAATATTTAACACAAACGTTGTGTTATGACTGGTATGTCCTACAATCATGGGCAAAACGGGGCTGAATTTGACAGTTGTTCAAAAGGCAACCTTTCCAACATTTTTGCAAAACTGTTTCACTTGAGGCTAATTAACTTGTTTCTTTACTATATTTAAATACATCTATAGGATATTGTCAACAGGCAGCGTAACAAACAGAAATAAATGCTTGAAATGTGTCACTCCTATGAACCAAATATTGTATAAATTTCACTTTTTGAAATGAATTGGTGGAGATATTCTAAATGGTTGAGCAGTTTCTGTATGCATGAAAGACTATAAGAAATTTACCACAAAAGCATTTGTACACATGGTTATGCACCCTCCTCCCTCTCAGACAAACCCTGAGGAAGTCTGTGGTTGGTCTTTCAGGACAATCTTTAACTCTGGATACAACCTTGAACTCACCCTCTCCTTCCTCAGTGCGTTCCCCGTTCTCATTACAGGAAAGTTCTTCCTCCTGGCTCATTTTCCTCTCTTGTTCGTCTCTCTCTCCCCCCTCTCACGAGTTTTAAGTCTTTTCCTGCAGGGACTTCTGGTGTTTTTCTAACAATACTGACTGAATCCAGACCCTTTGTGTGCAGATCTATTTTTTTTCCCAAGGCTTTCCCCCCCTATGTAGAAATGTATAATATGCTTTAAAATGAATAACCTCACATCTACTATGTATTTTCAGGCTCTTTCTGTTTTGCTTAACAGTATAACTTTCCAGGACTGCTACATCTGTGTTCCATATATGTTGAGCAAAGTGGCAAGAAGTGTGATAATCATTTAACCTGCTGCTATATTGTTTTACTTTGACTCTGAAAGACAGGTCTTTAAGAAATGGAGGGGTTAGGAAAAAAAATTATAAAAATTTGACGGACTTTGAGAGAAGCCGGTTTTAGCAAATGGCTCTTTGGGAATCATAAAATCCTATTTTCTGTCTTTCCAATGTTGTTTTATACATACATA
>NW_015114323.1:0-109798 GCF_001443285.1 Poecilia latipinna | reverse complement strand
TGAAGACAAATAGGCAAGTTATTAAAAAATAAGATGTTCATCTGAGTGTAAAACAACAAATGAGAAGCAAAATTTCAAGTAAGAAGAAGCTTAGAATAAAGGCTTTCTATGCATTGCAATGTATACATACATGTGAAATTGTATTTTATTTAATATAGTTGTTTTTCAAACAGCAGAGAGAGAAAGAGGAAGTTTGGTCCTGCTCTGCATCCATGAAGCTTTATTTTTTAAACTTCTCTGGGATTTAGGATCATAGTTGAGGTATTATTTGAGCTTTGAGGGTGTGAATCAGCTGCTCACAGTTGTTTAAAAAAAAAAAAAAAACACACCTTGTTGCTATGGTTACACATCATAAACGTCTGGGATTTAAAAAGGTAAGAGCGTAAATCCCTCCTGCGGGGCAGCATCCAAAACTAGAGGGAATAGTTGTCCGGCACAATCAAGCAAACGATTAAACAAAATCTGCAACCAGAACAAATAAGAACAAAAGTTAATAACGCCACTCCAACATGCTACCGCCATGAGCGACACAATTCCAGAAGAATTCATCAGTAAAAAGCAGAACATTAATGATGAACGTATGTAAATTTCTGACTGGCGCTGCAAATGTTTTGTAGCTTTCAGAGATTAATTGTCCAGAGACAGACGGACAGGCTGAAACTAAAAGCCATGAGTCTAATCTCAGACTCTCAGACTTGGGCTGCCGTGCCAAGGAGGGGGTAGAAGGAAAAAAAAAAGAAAAAAACTGGGATAGAAGGGATAAATAAGCAGGACAGATGGCCTATTTAGACCAGATGTACTGCACTGCTTAGTCAAATGACAGAACAAGGCCTGCGTATGAGTGAGGAACCAGGGAAGATGGAGTTGTCCAGTTTGCAGGTGGTTAATAGAGTAGAGGAGTCAAGCTGGAGGCAGCGGCCCCAATAGCAATCCTATATCTCAGTTAAAGTACAAACTGCACACAAACACACTACATTAAGCAGCGAAACACTTCTGACTGCTACACAATGTTCTCAGGGCCTTTATAAGAAGGAACGTGCTGTAGGGCGTCTATGTTTCTTTTTGCACTCTGATTCATCCACAAACATTGGCTTTGTCGAGCCTCTCAGGGTCAGGAAGCTCTCCAGCCCGTGAACACGGACCGATATAGGAAAACCCGAACAGAAATGTGCGCAGGAGCCTGAATAGAGGCTTGTAGACTAGGAGCACAACGAGGACAGGATTTCGGAACATAATGGGGAAGTGACAATAAGACCAGAATGGATCAGTTTAGTATATTAATGGGAAGCGCGTTTGAGCGGCCATTTTGCTTTTATCCATCTGAAACATGCATAATTTATCCGTCCATCATTTGTCCGTCAACCTCTTCCTCCATTTCACCAACTACTGCTCTACTTTCACCCATGACTGTTCCTGCATCCATCCATCCACCTGCTTATCCGTTTTGCATCCATACATTTTTCCATCTATCCATATCCACACCCACAGAACTCTGGATTTAGAACAAAGAAAGCAGATAAAACAGTCACGAACAGATAGTCTGTAGAACATGTACAAAAAAGAAAATCCTTGGAAAAAAAGAGGTTTAGTTGTAAGTGAACCTGAAATTACTTCCCTTTTAAAAAAAAAAAAGGAAAAAGAAAAAGGGCTCTCTTTATAGTTTTAATCCTCGCTCTCAAGCCTCATTTTTTATTACAAGATTCATTCTCCAGAGAGTGGCAGTTTCAATATTATTGATCCAAGCACTTCTTCATTCCTACCCTTGCGTCTGAGGGGGGAAGAAAAGGGGAGGCAGAGCAAAAGAAACAGCTGGGAGGAAGGGAGAATATGTTGGGATCTGAAAGAAGAGTGAATTACCTTCAAAAGGTGTCGGCTTTGGAGGCTGTCAGAAGAAAATGTTGAGTCTCTGCAACTATCTGATTATGTGCAAAGCGGTGTGTGCTGGCAGTGAGTGTACAGGAAGACTAATGCAAACCTCAACCACCAGGTTTTTTGACGATTTTTTTAACCACCAAAGAACTAAGGAATTAAATAACACACCAGATCTCACAGTTTCTACCGGCAGCATTTAATTTTAGCTTGTATTAAAGTCTCTAATATGGATTCCCTAGAAACGTACATGAGAAATGTGTGGTCTACATCACAGTTTGGTTTTATATGAACTAGATGACCCTCAGGTTTTCCATCCATCAAGGCTGTCGAGTCACATTGTGAAATCTGAGCCTCCATCAATCTTTCGATTTTTAACATTACCTGAAGGTAGGGAACGCACGGGTCCAAGGAAAACTTTCAAACATCTCCAAAAGCTTCAAGCGAAGCAATTGTCCAGTCATTTATTCTCACCTTTTCATTGTCTGTGTGGATTCGTCTATTTTTCAATCCATCCATCTTTTATCTGAAGTCTTGTTGTAGAGCTAAAATGTGAAAAAAGGGAAATCAAGAGATCCTCTTCTGCTCATCAGATATACCACATAGTTTCCTTCCCAGTGAGATGAATCTGGAAAACCTCCAAAGGGAGTCATCCAGGATGCATCCTGTTGAGGTCTCAGAGCCACAGCATTGTCACTGTGTTCATTACCCTGTTTCTATGGTTGATACAGAAAAACCGGCAGAGCAACAGCTTTTTTAGCCATTCGTCTTGGGAATCGTGTGTTTTTGGTAATCAGTCAAATCCTGCAACCTCAGATGTTGGAGCAGAATGTTGATGCACCCATTAATCATTAGCTTGTCTTTTCATTCAGCTCATTTGTCCACCACATAAGTCTCGAACAAAATCTGAGAATCTCTGACTCTATATGGCCAGTACTAGGCAACCGAACCTAAGGAACAAAGGAAGACCACAGGGACAAGGGTATGTTGCCCAGAACAGAAAAAAAGGGACATGATCTTGGAGAAAGTGTTTTGACCCGGTGACATCCAAAGGGTGCAGGATCATAGATATCAGGGTTGGATGCAGGCTGATCTAGGCGACGGTGTGCACCTTTCAGAAATCAAAGTGGCTCTGTGGCATGATCTCATCTCCTTTGTGAATACTGTAGACTCAAAACATTTGAAAAAGTTGACCAACAAAAGTTTCCACTGAGCTTTAGCCAAAGGTGAACATCCAGGAGACTGCTGCTGAGATAGAGGACTCTCGTAAGTACCTGGGTGTTCACCTGACCGATAAGCTGGAGTCATCACACAAAGCAGCGTTACTGAAGATCCTTCCTCTCAGCGCCTGCTAAGACTCTGTGATAATCTCCGCGCTCCACAAATTCAGCGAGTGTTTACATAACTGCTGTTATTTGCACAGCTCTTTTGCTTGCTCTAAATCCTAGTCACATTTCGCTTGTGCTCATTATACTCAAGAACTGAGCGGTTAAAAAGATCTTTTGTTCATAGGGCATTTTGGACAATTTACTGCTCTCTGATACCAGATGTGTAGCATGTTATTTTCATATGTCTTTTAGCTTAATTGTTTTTATTTTTTGCATTTCTTTTTCATTTGAGGTTGGTGCTACAAGATAAGTGGATTTCCCTTTTTGGGATAAATAAAGTTTCTATCAATGCGAATACCATTTCTTAAATAACAGCACGGTATTTTGTTTCTTAATCTATTCTAGAAGGCATTTTCATTCATTCATAAACTGATTTCCTCATAACTTCACATAGTATCCTATTACTAACAATTCTCCAATAGTTCATCAAACCTGAGCTGCTTTAAATCTTAGTGAGTCTGTTCAGAGATGTCATATTTGTATAAGTGATTACATTAAATACCACTTGTACTATTCCACAGGCGAGGAAAGAGTGACACGAATAAGGCTGTAATAATCTATTTCTCCACTTGGTGGTGCTGGTACTCTGCAGCCAGGAGGCCCCTCACAGAGGGTGGGGGGGCCAACATGGTCCCAGTCATTGTGGTGCAGCCGCAGTGCGATTCCCCTGAAGAAATAAATAAAATGGAACATAAATCAGAACATCGTCTGCTTTAAAACCCAAATAGATGCTTCTATTAATGTATATTTAACATATTATGCTCTGAAAGATGTTCTACATGAGATTATTAGGGGTTTATCTTCTTGTTTGTTGCGTATGACGAAGATTAAGAATAGATTGTCATTCTTTAATAAACTAAAGGTTGAAGTCATCTGTAAACAAAGGTAAAATCTTAGGTAAAGTCTCAATAGATGGATGAAAATGAAGATCTGTTGGGCTGTTTGTGTAGTGGGGGACATTTAGCTGCAGGGTAATTGTAATTCAATAAAGCACTGCTCTGAGCGACCTTCAACCGGCAACAAGAGGAGTCCCCACAGGTTCAGCATGCCCAAATTCATGAGGCAACGGTAAAGGTGAAGGAAATGATGCCGCAGGTCACAGTTACCAGATCTCAAGCAAACTGATCCCCGGAGGGAGAAACTCAACCAAATCCGTGAAGAACCAACGTCAAGGTGCAGTAAAGGTGTTGCTCATCGTCCCCTTACGCACCAGCGAGACACTCTCAGCTGTTTTTATTTCCCTCTTAAGTTTCCCATTCTTCTGTAAGCGTCTGTCAAGAGTAAATAACTCGTCTTGAAGGGCTGGCTTTGAAATGCAGCCCAACCCACCAAAGAGAAAGTGAAATGCTTCTTCTTTGGAGCTCAAGACACTGGAGATGGAAGTGAAAAGAAAGAGACGTTTTAACAACAGACATGCAAAGAGCTTCTGCCTCGTGCGCGTGAGCTTGATTGTCATCATCCATTAATCTAATTGGACTTTCCTCTAGTGGAGTATGAAAGGCCCTTTCTGCTTCAGTTATGCATATATTTGTGGTTCAGAGCAGATTTCTGACAAGTAAAAAGGAAAAAAAAATAATTCAGTTGTGCATAAATTCTAGTCGGTCGTCAATGTCGTCACTGTTGTTTTTACAAGTTCGCTGCGTCGATCAGTAAATTTTTACCATGAACGCCGAGCTGATTTTGATCTCAGAGTCAGATCTAGTGGAATACAAAGGTTGACATGCTGTTTAATTCAGGTTTAAAAATGGAAATCATAAGATTGAACGAAACACAAAAGTTCCTTCACTGTTGTCACTGGGAAGTTCGGATACCAAGACGATCCAACAAAGGTAATGTTGATTCTTACAGTAATCAGCAGCTGCACCTTGTTTCCGATGTCAGATGGACTTTTTGGAGACATTGGTAGTTTGGATTTTCCCACTCCGGTGACCTTTATTGACAATTACCAGACAGGAAATGGGCAGAGAAAGAAGAGGGAAAACATGCAGAAAATATATCAAAATAAGGAATTGAAGCCAGGATGGCAGCGTCGAGTATACTGCCCTACTAAATGGGGCGACCATCCTATCTCTACACCATGCGACACCCTGCTTGGTGACAATTAAACCAAGTCCAAATGGGTAAAGAAAGTAAAGCGGTGACAAGAGGCAAGAGGGCGTTGGTGCTAGCTTTAGCTACACTCAACCTGGAAAATTGAAGTTTGTGTCATTAAAAAGGAAAAAATGTTGCATTAACAGGTGAAACGACTAGAGTCAAGCAGAAGGAGCAATAAAAGTGAGCTACTTGTTTACAGCATCTTTGACTACAGCTGTAATACATTTCCCATTAAAGAAACAACCTGAGGGAGGCAAATACTGTTTGCTAATGTGGTATCTGCTGTAGTGCTAGCGTTAAAGGCAAATGTGTTTACCATGGAGTAGAGATGGATGTGCAGGTTTTACAAGGGCGATGGCTTGAAGACGTCAAGATTTTGTGAGGCTCTAAGCCGAAGCTGTTGTTGGATTTTGTTTGCTGCCTTCCGAGTGGTTTTGATATTCATTACCTTGCTTTGTTGATCTAACATTTGTTTGCATATGATTTCATAGGAATCCAACAGTTGTGTCAAGGGAAAAAAACGATGAGTAAATGCTGCTTTGGTTCAAATCTTTTGGTTAGACATTAGTGGTCGGAATGATGCTGATTTATCTCAGCTGCAAAACAACCTAAACCTTAAAAAAAACCCTGTTTATTTTCCAAACGGATAATGAACTAAATGTGTCCTCGAATGTGAAAGTATTTTCTCATCTTTGTTGAATAGAGTCCTCTTTATTTTAAAGAGCATCACCTTTTAACACCAGTTTTGTTTAAGAGTGAAAGTCATGGCTTTAGTAAACATTCAGCATATCAGCCATTTATTCTGCACTGCTCTAAAAACTCCATCATCCTGCATAATGAAAGTTTGCGGAGAAATTATTTCTCACCAGATCTCACCAATATATCTTTTACACCATCTGTTTAGTGTGTACAGCAACGTGAATAGGTCATCTTGTAGTAGCGTTTTAAATTTTGACTGCAAGTTTTAATTTGCTGTAAATGCGTTACATTATAAATACTATGCTCAGTTTGTGGAATCCAGTTAAAGCCAAGGTGATCAAAACAACAAGAACTCTGCTTTATTAAATCATAAGGGTGATTGTCATTTTGTCCTGAGCCATTTGTGCCCACCCTACTGCTACTTTTATGCCTCTGAGGCGAAGGCAGTAGGGCGACACGGAGGAAAGAAAGTGAATCAAAGGAAAGACAATAAAAACTGACTTCCACCAAACAAACAAATTGCTTGATGTATAACAGTGACATTTCCCTTGTCACAGAGAGGCGTGTCAGAAAAGCAACAAACCATAGAAAGTGACAGTCAGGCCCCCACTGTTATAATAAATAGCTGCAAATCATGCTGATGAGCGTGAGAGAGCAGGCAAATAGTGGGTCGATACAGGGAGCGAGAAATTTGTCTGAATAAAACAAATCAATCAAATATTCATAAACATTTTGTCATGCACAAATAAGAATTAAGTAAAAAAAAAATCTAAAAATATAGAATTACTGCCATGCAGTTGTGTTGCACTGCCAGCAAGTAAAACTGCAGCCTACCTATTAGTTGGTGCAAAATAGAAAAAAAAACAAAACACAACAACAGAGAGGTTGGTCTTTGACCTTTTGGATTTAAAACATCAACTGTGAACCTACTATTTGCTAAAATGTGTGACCTGTGACCGCTAAAATGCCAAATCTGTATTCGTGAGTCCAAATTCAGTTAATACCAATAATCAGGAGCTGCCTGTACTCCCTCAGGCAGCTCCTGAGATGAATAAGGAGTAGAATGGATGGTGAAAACAATAACACCCTGTTATAAGAAGGGAAATAATGAGGTTTAAACTTATGAAAAAAAAAAAAAAAACAATTTAACTCAACAAAATGCTTTGGGGATCTGAATTGGCATTGTGTGGAGTTGCAGCAACTTTCTCGTCTTGAACAGTGGACAGTGGGATGCAAGTTTGGAGAATCAAATAAAAACTACGTTGGGAGACTGCATGCACACCATGAACGTATGGTTACTAACCACCATTCCAGCATCCATCCTTTGACATTTTATTTATTTTCTTTTGACTTGACTTCAAGCAGTGGTTAGCTAACTGGTGCTCAGTCATGCTAACAGCTGCTAAGATTCACGTAACTATTACATTGATACTATCACCCAGTCAAAGTCAAGTTAACACCTGCTCAGAGTCAAATCAACAACTATCCAGAGTCGAGCTAAGAGCTAACTAAGAGTCAAACTAATCCAGAGTCAGGCTAACAGTCAAATTAAATCAAGCTAACAGCTAATACGAGTTGAACAACAGTTACTCGAATTGAGCGAAGTCCGACTCAAAGTCAAGTCAACACCTTTTAAAACTCAAGCTAACAGTTAAAAGTCAAGCTAACCATCAACCTAAGAGCTGTTAAGAGTCAACACCAAATAAGAGTTTAGCTTATAGGGGCTAGCTTTTTTGTTAGCAGCTTTCGTGGAACTGTTGACTAGCTGAGATGTTTTTAGCCTGATTTTACAGGAAGAAATTCTTCTACATGTGTTGAAACTGAGATACTGACAATTATTTGCTGTTTCAAATAGCCATCATTTAAAAAAAAAAAAAAAACTTAAAATTGATATTTTCCAACAAAACCCTCAAAATCGAGTTTTGAAGGCATTTAAAGCATTGCGGCATTTCCTTGTCTCCAAAAGGCATTTCAGCCACCAGAGTCAATCAAAACAGGGTTATTGAGGAGAGCATGTGGGTGGGAGGGCTGAGCCAGACATCCACAATAAGAGACAGAGAGAAGAAGAGACAGCCAAATGGATGGAGTAGAACAACAAGACAGAAGCAGCAACAGGGACTGATGGAATAACAGCTGACACTCACAGCTTGTGGAGAAGTGGAGAGCAGGCAGATCCACAAACCGGGAGTTGAGGCGAATAAAAATAAAGGAGATGACAAAGAAGGATATGCAGTCCTTATCCAGACAGCAAACAGTCATCTGCTGTGGCTTATTACAGTCACGTAATAAGAAAAAAACGGATGAATTGACTCAAACCATGACAGGTGAGGCGGGAAATCTGAGAAAGGCAAGGACAAAGAAAAGATCAGGAAACATAGCTCGGTGTGTGTTTTTATGAAAAATAAGCAAAAGTTAAACTTTTTTCAAGCTTACAAGTCATTACAAGTGTCGAATCCTGGAATCATTAAGACAAGATAAACACAGACTCCTCTGTGAAGTGAAGGGAAAAATAAATTTTTGGCAGCAGCAAAAACCCTCCTGTGATCACATAAAACTAGAGCTCAACTTTGCCAAATCTAATTCACACCGAAAGAATAAAAAGGAACGGGAAGCTGAGTGACAGCTCTCCTCAAACCCCCCCCACACACACATTCGTTTCTCAATGAAGCAGCTGTGAATAGATCTTCTCAGTTGTCAGGAAAACAGAGAGACGTGTATTCAGCATCACACAGGTATGATACACAGACACAACGGGGGGTTGCTTTTTATAATCAAACAGAAAGCACACACCTGCTGCAGACTCTCAGTGTTATATTAAAAGAAAAACTTTTCTATTGCAGGAAAAGCGTAATTATGACACTAAGAAACACATACTGCCTCTCGGAGAGACACACCTGTTTTCACTTCAGCTTTATTGTTACAAGACGTGCGGAATATCAAGTGAAAAAGAAAAACCCAAAGGTTTCCCCTTTGTAATTTACCACAAGAACATAGTGGATGTAAATGTGACAGTTTTATCCGTATGTGCTCAGGATCCATCATTCCTACTTGTTAAATCGTTGTTGGACCACTTTTATGAATTCTCAACAACAGACAAGATCAGAAGAGATACTGAAGATCTGACCAGGAAGATCAGCGGTAATTATGGAATCGAAACACCAATTGTCGGCTAAAAAACACGGATTTTTCCATTTTGCACTGTGGTTGACTGTTCCAGTTTTAGAGAAGAGACTTGCGTAAATAAATAACTACGCATAACTTCGCAAGTAAAATCTATAGACAATAAAATCTGCTGAAAAAGCAGCAACTGTTTCTGCAATATTTCTTTAATGAGGGAAATCTTTTTTTTATTTTGTAGAATTGATTCACTTTTCTTGCAATAACTTTCAATCGTGTGAAATGTTTAAGACGATTTCAAACAGACTAGCAACTGGGAAAATTTGAGTGAAAAAACTTGAAGCTTTATTACTTTTATCCTTTTTGATTAATTAATGAGTTTTTTGTTAAACAGAACATAAATCTCTCATTTCGTCCTCAATTAAGTATTTTTTATTTTTCTTATATCATTAATATTAGAAGTACTTATCCATTGTTCTCATTTGATTTTGAAATTGTACAAGAAATGCATGCCAGCAACAACAACAAAAAATAAAGTTACAAGTAAAAGTATAGAATTTTAACTAAAATATTGAGGCTGGTTTACTTACAAGTGAGAGTAACTGATCTTTTGTTAAATTCATCAAATTTGCTTTTTTCATAATAAGTGAACTGATAATGAGTGCAACCCTGCATAGATTTCTATTGTACAGATCCAGGGTTGTTGTTTTTTCCTTCACCAATAATTTGAAGAAAAATTTAACAAAGAATAAAGTCAAGACTATTTTACATTTCATCCCATCAGAGAGCTGAAAAAAGGTTGAGTAAGGTGAGAGAAATGTGTGGAGGGGAAGGAGACGGACAAAGGGGAAGCAGCTATTAGTTTGGAGGATCTGGGAATAAAACATTTATAGGGTAAAATAAGGTTCCTTGAGTCCATCCGTCAGCTTTGGTGCAAAGGAAATTAGTTTCTGCTGCAGTCAAGTCTCGACTTTAACAATGCATGCCAAGTTTCACCTGCTGCTGTGTTGCTGGTTTCTTGTTTTTTTTTTTGTTTGTTATACAGCTCTCTGTTACTTTGCACACAACAAACAGTCTTTTTCCCCCCAAATCAATTATGAATACATTTTGCCAGTTTTCTCCCTTGCATTGGCTTCAACCGATTATACGTCTTTTTTTTCTCCTCATTGCATAAAAACATCTTTATCAGATCAGGTTGTTCCTTCATTTTTGCCTTTGTAGTGTTTTTTTTTTTTTTTTTTTGAACCGGCCAATACAGTTCTGAGCAAAAGAATATTATTTACACACTGTTTACAAACCTCTTACAGCCCTAGTCAGAGTTTTTTGTATTAAAAAACGTCACATAGACAATTACATCTAAATTAATTTAAAAGATATACAGAATTTCAATGAAATTTAACTCATGTCACTAAATACAGGACTGGTAAAGTACAAAGAATCAGAGTAGCTGTTAGCTAGATGCTGATTAGCTGGTTTAACAGCTTTTATTGCTATTAGCTCGAACGCAACTAGATATTAGCCTGACTCTGATTTGAAGTTAACTTTAATTTAACTACCTATTATTCCTAGTAGCGGCAGCTCAACTTCATGAGCTTTCTTGCAAATTTAGCTAAATTAAGACCTCAGACTCAATTGAAGACACTGACTAGTCATCCAGACACTGGATAACCAAAGTCAAAAAAACAAAACAAAACAAAAAAAACAATCCTTTCTATGTTAATCAGTGAAAGACCAGGGAGGATTTTATTTTTTTTTCTTTCCGTTACAGTCGACACAACTTGTATGCTACAGCTACAAACGTGTGCAGTACAAAACAAAAAGCAGCAACGCATTTAGAATATTTTATCTCATTTTAAAATCTTTAACCTGTCTGATGTGAATTGCCTTTGTTCATTCGTACGGAACATGAACGCTTGACATTAAAAGATTAACAGGAAGCAGAAGCGTGACGTGCTGTTCCTTTACTATTTAGTTAAAGACAGTTCAACATTTCATAAGACTATAAAAATTTGATTCCAAAGAGTATTTTAGATGTACTTTTATCCATCTGAAAGGCCGCACATGTAAAGATACTAAGTTCTTAGAAGAGCAATACAGAAAGTACTCCATCAAATACTACATTTTGAATTTTCAAATATAAATGGAATTAAATATCGCAAACATCACACACATTTCATATTCATTTATTCAACTCTTTAGGTAGATATTTCATTAATTCTAGTTATACTCCTCTTATTTTTATTATATCTCCCATTCCTTGCAATACATTATTTTTATGCAAGAGTGGCAAAATTCGCACTACTGTTATGATTGTGTGTAAATTAACGGGGAAGCAAAGAAACATATTGGCAGATCTCAGGAAACACACACACACACACACACACACGACTCTGCCATCTGTCAGAAACGTCAGTCTGAAACGCCACAGTCACCATCTAAAAACTGCCACGACTCAATTGTCCCTGAATGTCACGCTGCGGCCAGCGTGCGAACTGGCAGCTGAATGAAGCCGACGGTGCGGGGACAGCGAGAGGTCGAAGGGACCAGAGAAGAAGAAACTGCGCGAATGGTTAGGAAATTGACCGGAGAACGGAAATGTGAGAGAGAAAGAGAGAAGAAGAGCGTCCTGTGGAGATGAAGGATGTTTTAAAAAGAAGTGACACAACAGAAAAATAGTAAGGTGACTTACTCGCCCGTGCCCCTTTACGCTTTGTGAAAGCACATAAATCTTTGAAGCACTCTTTTGTCGTTGAGGGGAAGTGTATATACAGCACTTAGAGACACAGCAAGAAAATAGCAAGCCGACAATTGAGCTTGTTTTGGAATAAGGATAATCAGACAAGCAGAAAAAAAACAGCGAAATGTTTTCCAAATTATCTGGTTAGTTGCAAACAGAATAAAAAGCTCACCGAACAAAAGTCTTCTTTGTGTTTTCCCTCCAGGAAATATAAAGTAGTTCTTTATACGTCCTGAAGGTCTTTCAAAGTTGTTTTTGGGTTTTTTTTCCCCCCACATGGTTTCAGAACAATGTTTAGTTGTTTATTAAGCCATAAAATCATTTAGGCAACCTGGATGTCCACCAGCAGCCCATTACGCCCTGTCACAATGTTGCATATCTATTTTCTGCAGACAATGCAATAGGAAACAATGTGCTGACATTCCCTTACCAAATATTTGACATGCACCATTTATTTTCCAAATTAGGCAGATGGATTATGTAAAGAATTCGGCTGGAAGACAGATGCAGCCCTCAAAAGTACACCAGACATGCATCACTGCAACAGAACTGACAACTGTGACTCAAATATTTGCAGAAATTATTACATTGCTTTATCTGAAGCTACACTGTCCAGATGTCCCTCTCACCTCAGCATGTTGGATGCTTGAAACCGATAGCCGTGGCCTACTTTTTGATTACTTTGGCTGAATATTTGACCACCTTGGGGCAGTCAAAGGGCAGCGAAATTTCATCCTGAAACGGTCTGCTAGTCCTTCAATATGAAGCAAAAAAAGCAAGATGATGACGTCGCTCCAAAAGTAACGTAACCCCTCTAGACAGCAGAGTACCGACTTCCACAACCTTGATCCCAAGGCATATGCATTATTCAGCATCCCCCAAATCACCTTTTATTCTCTTTATACACCCATACAGTACTTAATTTTCAACATACAATGCAGGCGTACAAAAGCTCCAAACTTCAGGGATAAACATGTGTTGTTCTGACCTAATTTAACAAAAATGTAATTGTTGTACCGAGAAGCGAAAGTGCTGCGAAGGCCTACTGTGATTTGATTAAATCTTTTGGAACTTCACTGGCAGTCTATTATAAAGACGTACAGTTCTTTAAAAAAAATTACTTTGATGAATGGTTTCTTAGTTTTGACATTAATTTTCTCCTCCAGTTTTCCAGTTTCCTCAGTTTTTTGAGCACATCCAGATGTCGGAATGGAGAAGAAATACGATTTAAGCGACCTTGGACATTCTTGTTGGTGCCAAACAGACGGGACTCAGTATTTTAGAATCTGCTGATCTACAGGAATTTTCATGCATTAGTTGGGTTTGCAGAGAATGGTCCAAAAAAAAAAAAAAAAGACAGAAATGTATTTTTTTTCAGACACCTTCTTGAATCTATGCCACAAAGTGTCAAGGCTGTCCTCCAGAGAAAAGATGTGCAACATAGTAGTTAGTTTCACAGTTTGCTGAGAGGAAGTTACGATACTGTGACTCAGTATTAATACTTTCAAGACCGTAAGCTCAAGCATATTTGAGCCATGCACAAATATAATGATCTGACCATTTAATCAACATCTTGAGGTCTTGAAGTGGCCTTGTCAATGTCCAGGGTTGAATCCCAGTTATCAGGTTGACAGAGGTTTTTTGAATCAGGCTGGTTTGGATTGATTTTTTATTTTTTGTTTTATTTTTTGCTGCAATAAATAGACCATAATTTGAAAATTACATTTTATTGCAACTCAGGTTATTTTTTTTTTTTACAAGAAACATTTCACATGTATTACAGAAGTAAACACAGAAAAACACAGACGGGGTAAATATTTCCTCAATCCACTGTAGATAAACTTTCAGTTTGCTTCTTCCATTTGTTCATGAAAATGAAAATGGAAAACAACTTACAGCTATTCCAAACATGATTAACTTCTTTTTTTTAAAGTTATGCTGCATAATCTTCGAGCAACATTTTTCACGACACTAAATAAATAGAAAACATTTGTAACACTTTATTAGAGGACAAACAATAGCACCGGGATCACAAAGTGAGCATACAGATATTTAAACTCCAGGAAACTTGTATTTGAAGCTCCACTAAACTTTCCTCAACCAACATCTTATCTGATGCTCCGTCAAAATAAATTAACTCCAAATATAAACAGTCAACCTCAAAGATAACCATAATGCACGTCAGTGAAACGTCTCGGCCGATAACGGCTCTGGATAGCATAGCTTTCATTGCAAACAGACGCACTAGGCCCTTATGTTCTCATGGTGGGCCGCGTGTTTTCAATCTACTGATCGCTGTCTCGAACCTGCTAATGCTTCAGGCTCAGCTGCTTTCAGGAGGCAAAGTGGAAATAAGTGCAGTGAAACTCCACAGGAGGCATCGAGACATGGAAGGCATCATGGGTGACTGCCTAAAGTGCAAGATTATGTCAACGGACAGAAACGGCAACAGCAGTTTCCACCTCCAGGAGAAAAGCGCTCTGGATTTATTTTTTGTTGGGGTTTTCGCTTTCCGTCTGGTAGCACTGTTCAGTCGTGAAACAAGAAAAAAAATGTGGGGATCTGTTGATTTTATGTGAATTTTGCGTAGTTGTGGAAAAACTGGAGGGACTCATTGATGTAATTTGGAGTCTGGAGGGCCATATGAAAAGCTATAGCAGGCCAGATTTGGCCCCCGGGCCTCGAGTTTGACACGTGATGTAGACAATCAAACTGGAAGACCTGCGTCAGGTTTTGTTTTATCATGGTTGTTGTATAAAACTCCTACCGACATGTGAAAAATGTCTGGGAACTCATCTTTCAATTTTCCAGACCTGGATAGAAACACACACTGCTGCTCGACTATTTTTTAGGAATATTACAGTGACAGTAATGGTCAAAGTTTAACTAAAAACAAAAACAAACAAAAAACAGCTGATCTCCTAATAGTGTATCTAATTTTTATTTATTTATTTATTAACTGGATGTTTCATAAATTTTCAGGTAAATGAAGTTTGACATCTGAACTCTTGAAATAGTTAGATGTTCCCATTTTGTGGTCTTATTTTGAAGCAGGAAGTTCCATTTCTTTTCCTCACATTTTGATGAAGTGTAGCAAATTATGGTTGTTTTGCATCCAGAACGCATCGCTGCAGATCTACAGTAAACCGTTCAGAACCTGCTGGTGTCCTGCGTGCTTTCTGCAGTCTGACAAAATCAGTTGGCAATACTGAGTGAAAGATCTGCTCCAAATAATCATTCCCTGAAGCACAAACCGTGCAGGTGGGTGTGAAATCTCTTCCTTGTTGGATCGTCTAGAACGGAATGACAGAGAAGAAATGTTGCAAAATTTGGGTTCCAGTAGAATAAAGCTAAAGCAAAGAGTGACAAGTGCCAGAAAATTGTGGAAGTGTTTGGTAACTTCCAAATTGAAACTATGATTTGGAAGCAACTAAGGCACTTTTTGCCGTGTGGGGACAAAATCTGACTCAAATCTCAGAGCAGGCCTTCGTTGTCCACGTCCCTCAATATTTCTGAGCAGCAAAGGTCTTTGTCCCCATTTGTTGAAGGATATTCATCGAAAAAAACAAGCTTCAAGGGCTCAAGCACACAAAAAGGAAAAGACAAAATCCTGTGGTACTTTGATATATATGCTATCTTCTGATTCCCTAATCTAAGCTTATCTCATAAAGTAAAAAATGTTCAAGGAGATTGTGATCTTACTTAATCTTCCTGGTGTTTTGAACTTCATGTTTTGTTTTCTCTTTGTTTCAGCTTCATGGTTACAGGATTAAAATTTTGGTTTATCAAGTCTGGGGGGGGAAGACATTTCATCTGTACTCCAGGAACTTCATTACACTTCACAGCACTCGAGAAAATTGTTTTCCCTCACATCCCCCCCACCACCATCTCTTTATTTAAAAGGACCTTAAGGTGAAAACACTGGGAATATGTGACTTCAAATCTTCGCATCATTAATGCAAGACTTTCTCCGGCTGAAATTATTTTTGAGGAATTTTAAGCGCACAATAGCAGACGAGCGGATTAACCGTTGAGAACGAATAATGTGACAGATATACAACTAATAAAGCAAAGTATAAAAAAATGTTTCATTTTCTTTCTTTTTGTACTAAAGGAACAACTCTGTTACATGTTTATTACCACACTACTACAAAAACATCGAATCTTAAGTGGTCTAGTTTCTAGTGCAGCCATCTCTTAGTGCAGTTGAAATAAGGCCCAATTAAATTACAAGCAACTTTTCAGCAAGACACAGGAGTTTGTTTTAAGTCGATTCCTTTATACTGATGAGAAAACACTTTTTCTACGGGTAAATTATTTCATTTATAAGTTTGGAAAAATGTCTCGTTATAAGTGAGACAATGTGCCAATGGAAAGAGTATATAAAAAAACAATATTAAGAAATTAGAGTATATTCCTCTGTCATATACTTCCTTCCCTTATGTCTTTTCAATTATATGTCCAACTTTCCTTCTTCCTTGTTTTATTTTGTCCTAATTCCTGCTTTACCCCGTCCTCGTGTCCTCTTCGTTCCTTCTCTCACTCCTTCTTTGTCTTTCCTCTTTTGTCCATCCTTGTGTCCTTTCTTCCTGTGTCTCCTTAATTCCTTCCTTCATTGGCGCCTTTCTTTCCTGCCTTGAGACCTTCAGCAAAAGCCTCGGTAATGAAAACCCTTTTCCGTTTCTCCTTGGGTGCAACAGCTTATAACATAATGAACACCTGGGAATTGTATATGGTCGGGGTTTTATAAGCAAATCAACCAGCATCTGTTGTAACACGGTTTACAGTGAAATGGTTAAAAACATGTCATTTCACGCACGCAGAAGGTTCTGCAGTGTTGCACTAAAACTTTTAACAGCGCTTTTTCAAATAAACCCGTATTTCTGAGGGAAAAAAAAACTTCCTCACTGAGGGATTATAAGTTTGCTCAGTAATAATAGCTTAAGTCTCGAACCGACTTAATAGCGTATAATGAAATCTTCAACATGTTTGCATACGTGCGCATTATGCAAAGAGCATATTAAATGCTACACATTCAATAATGAGAATAAACACAGAAACATCTACATTCTGACGCTGCAGACAGCTGAAGATAAATCGAGCTTTGTGGGAAAGAGCTCCAAAACCTTAATGTGAAACCGGGTCTGGTTGAGGAGCTTGCAAATGCAATTAAACTCAGGTCATGTTTAATGGGCATGAAAATGAAAGCCTCGTGATGTGGGAAGCTAAATAAAGCTCTCTGCTACTGTTCAGGATTCTGCCATCCTTCTAGACAGCAATCCCTTTCCCTCACTTTCCCATCCAAACGCCGTCCTCACGGTTCGGCTGGACCTGAAGGCTTTGGTGGGCCAGATTCATTTTGAACGGCAAAAACTTATTTTGGCCATTTCGTCTGAGAGGAAATATGAAGGTCAGGAATGTTAGCCTTGGATAGAATAAGCTTTGTTTAGGCATCTTTTCAATCACAATGATTGAAAAGATGCCTAAACAAGGCGCATTTGTCGAGGTTTTAGTTGTGGCAGGGTTAACAAACTGAATCGAACTGAATAAACACAGTGGAGCTGAGAGGCTGAAAGTGGCTAACCAGGAAAATGACAACACTTTAAACGAAACCTAAGCAGAAAATTACTAAACACAGTCAGAAGAAATGACAAAAAACAACGCACAGCAAATACAAAACTAACACAAGCCACTCAAAACTAGGGAGAAAAACTAAAATCTCATGACGGAACCCCTTTGAGAACACCTCTGGACACAGACTCAGAAACTACGCGTTTCTGGAACAATATGGCTTCCACCATAACGCTGTGATGGGAAGATGGGTTTGTGGTGACTGGCAGAGAGACTCTGGAGGAATGACGTTGACTCAGATCTCATTTGAAGGGATAATATATCCTTAAGCCTGGACTATCAACAGGCTGGGTTGACCTTAACCCCTCGAAGAGTGCAGGAACAGTCTGCGCGGAGACCACTCTTCGGACAGCAGAGGTGGGTTGTCGCCGGTCCCCGCCTGGGAGCACAGGAAAAGGTTGAGGCACGTAGTCAATGACCCCTTCAAACACAAGAGGACACAAGAGAAAACCGTCCTTGGCCCACTCTGGGATTCCAGTGGGAAACATTTTCGACCCCCTCTGCGAGATTTTGAACTGCACTGGAGGAAGTGGGTCGTCCTCGACCTTCAAGGATAAAGAAAGGCAACAGTTTCTTGCGAAGGTGGGATGCTGTGGCGCCTCCTTTAGGAGCAAAGTAAAAAGAATATGAAACGAGTGCAGGCTCAGATCAACGCCTGCTTAGCCTGGTGTGTCGCAAATTTAGCCCAAGGCTCTGGACACTTCTGCAGCATCGCTACGTTTTCAGTTCTGTTAATATTTTGTCAGCTGATCTCAGTTGAATTAAACATTTTTCCATCTCCAGTACAAACACAGGTTCAAATTTTTAGTCCAGAGTTTAGCCAGTTTACGGAGCTCAGTGATTATGAATTAAAAATGCTGTTTTGCATGTTACATTATCTGCTCTGTTGAGTATAGGCACACTAAAAGCCTTCAGTTGCTTTGCCAGTGAAAATCTCCAAGGTCTAAGAACTGTGAGGTGATAAAGTAACTTTCTGTTCAGGGTGCAGACATTTGATTTTAAAGCATGTTGACTGCAAGTCAAAGCTACAGCATCAAGAGAGACAAAGACAAAAGTAACCATCACAGAATAGAAATACATTTTCTTCTTAAAGAAATAAAAAGTAGAAAACGACTAGTTCACCTTATTCAACTACTCTGTTCAGTGTTTGTAGTGTGATGAATGCTGGGAAATGTGGTCCCAATAGTTTGTTTGAATAAAATGGATGCACAACATAATCATAAAAATGCAAAAAAAGACAATAAAACACACTCCTGGGACATACGATGAAGCAAAACCTATAAACATAACCCCTTAATGATTTTCATACATAAATTTTTACTTCACATAATTTAACATTTATAGCTAAGCCATCTCAACGCTATGTTTTTCAACTGATGGTCTAAACACACCTTTAAGAGATGTCCTGTATCGTGGGGAACCCAAAAGACAACTTAAACCTTCATGCCAATTCAAGAAAATCATCCAGGAAAAACCTTGAAACAAAGCAAACTGCAAACAAAGAAGGTACAGTTTGCACGGTAGTGTTTGGTGGGAGTCAGTGAGTTGGTCAGAGCTGGTTAATTGGTGCAGTAGAGTTCATCGAGCCCTGAATATGTGATACAGATCCTGCTAGCAGCGATTGGTCAGAGGTTCAGGACGCCTCGTCACCCAGGGAATGGTGATTAGCTCTGGGTAATGGTGCCTGCCAGTCCAATTAGAGGCATTATGGGTGATCATTAACCTGTGCCACTAATTACAACCAAGCCATGGGGGCGTGTGTGTGTGTGTGATGTGCATGACGCGAGTTAAAGTATATTGGAGAAGAGAAACTGAGGAGCAATGTCAGAAAACCAAGAAAGAACATGCATGTGTGGAAAGGAAAGAGAAAAGGAAAATGTGCACTGCATCTGTGCGTGTGTGTGTGTGTGTGCAGCAGACAGTTGACCCTTCCAGCTATAGCATCTACCCTGTCATTTCCAATTACAGAGAGAGCCTCGGGTCTTAGCTACAGCATCACCCTGCATGCTAGACCTTGTTCGCTCGACACCAAGCGTCAATCCACAATTAACACACTGATTCATACGAAGACACGACCTGCTGTTCTTATCATCTACAGGAGCTTCTAACAGCTACTGTAGGCGGTAATTACATTATCAAGGGGATGCTAGGACTATTGTGTGTTTCATCTTTTTTTTTTTTAACATAATTAAAGTGACAGTGATACAGTAACGGTGACCATTGAAAGGAAAATTGCTAACACACAAACACCAATTTAGAAATATTGCATCCTCACAGCCTTCTGCATCAAGCGCTGGATTCTCTTTCACAGGAAACGGCTAACACTTGAGTAATCTTGGCCAGTATCTGCATGATCTCATCCCTGACCGTTTTGTGTCTTCTCTGCTCTCCTCTTCAACCAACAGACTTGTGCAGTCCTTCAAACGTTGACTCACCCTCTCACTGTGTTGCATTCACTGTATACAGGACAAAGTAGCAGATGAAAGCGGCAGGTGTTCCAATTGTTTAAACAATACTTGAGCCGTGGTATGCTATGACCATGTGCTGTTAAATGTTGTGCAAAGAAATGCTGCCAAGAATAAAAACACACACACACACATCCATACCCTGTAATTTAGGAAAATTATGTATGTATCCAGGAAAAGATAAACTAAACTCACTACATAACTGCAGAAGTTAAAGCTAGCATCTGAAAGATAGCATGCTAAAATTAGCATGCTAAAATTAGATGGCTTCAGCACATTTTTGTGAATGCTGTAACATTCACACACAAGTTACAAAACCTCATATTTCTAGTGAATTACGTGGACTAAAATTTTAACAAAGGGTAACTTATCTACTGTGTTATCCTAAATATTAGGATGATAAATTAGCGTGCACAGACCTGTCTCCTTTCATCTGCTGCACCGTGTTTTATTAATTTATGGTTGGTGCAGTGAACAACATCTGCAGGCAAATGTTTAACAGACTTTATATATAAATGTGTGTGTGTGTGTGTGAATGATAAGACACAGCTGAAACTTTAAAACATTATGAAATAGATTGACTTCATGCATTTTCTAAGAACATTGACAATAACATTAGCCAAAGTGAGCAGACAGTACACAGCTTCTACTGTGCTGGAAAAAATGTCAAACTCATGTCGTGAATAAAAACTTACATTTCGACAACGAGTTAGCTCATTTAAACACCTTTGATTAAGATTTCATGCTTTTAACACATTCAACCCTGCATTCAGCGCTTTACTTTGAAGTCTATTTGGCTCAATGTAATCTCCTTTTCTTCGAAACAAAAACAGTGCGAACAAATATTACGCATGACTAACAAGAAAATCAAAGAACAGGATTCATCCCTGCTCAAAAATGCAAGATCGGCTTGGTTCATTCAAACCTAATTAGATTGTCCTTAATTAATTACCAGGAGTTGAGTCATGACTAAATGCACACGTTCAAAACACAAACATCGTTAATAATACACAAGGTTGCCATTTCAATTTCGGGTTTCCTTTCAGGATGCACGTCCGTCAGGAGCGAGACAAAGCGATGATTTGGAACGTGCACCTTCACGAGAAAACAACCGGTGAAATTAATTCCAGTTCTGGCGTGTTTTTCTTTTTTTTTTTTGTCTTCACCGTTCGCCACAAAACGCGTGAACCCCGCGCTATTCTTACATACCGAGAGAACAGAAGGGGAGAAAACCTGAAAGCCTGAAGCTGTATCCAAAATGAATCAAAAATATACAAAACCAGCTCGAAATCCCACGTTGCTAAGACATCAATTCACACTCACTTGCTGGAGAGAAACTGAGCGCCATTAAAAGCAGAGGCTCTTCAGCCTAGAAGCACTATACAGTGTGAATCATACAGTGCCCCCCTCTCATAATCCTAGTGTGTCGACTGCTTTGAAAGCTGCCGTGTGTGTGTGTGTGTGTGTGTGTGTGTTCACGGCGAGTACCTTGCCAAACACATTAGTAGATGAAATTTTCTGGCCTAATTACGGCCATACAAGCATGGCTATTCATCTGTGTTAATGCACTCGTGGAGAACTACGGGTCAAAGAGGTGTGAAACAAGAGAAAGCATGGCTTCTCGGAAAGAGAAGACGAAGGGGGGCGTCTGAGGGGGCACAAACCAACATTGGACACCGTGTTGCTGCGAGAAGCAGAATCTGTAAGACTGCCCCGGTGGGATCGTATAGAGCTGTGCGCAGGTTGTTCTCGTCTCGCTTGATCAGGTAGCTGAGCAGTGAGTCAGTCTGTGGCATGCCACTTTTTCTCAGATTTGAACAAAGCAATAGATAATCACACAGGAAAAAAAAAAAAAAAGGCGTCTTGTTTAGTTGGTTGATTCCGTTTCTTTTGCAGAGGTTCTGTTGTAGATTTGCTTCTGTTGCAGATAAGCTACGACTTGAGAACATGCTGGTGTTGAGATGAGCACACGGTTAGCCAGCTGGTGAAGCTGGAGGTATATTAGGTGTCGGGTTTTCCCCTAAACATGGTCTTGAGGTTTACAGTCCAAAAAAAATCTCAGTATTGCTGTGGTCTGTTCAGAGAACGTTACTCCAGAAGTCTTGTGGTTTATTCACACACAGCTTTTTGCGCATCAGTATTGGCCGATTCACTCGTTTGTGGATTAGTCGGTGGAACGTCACTCTAAATTATTTGTGGAAAATTAGCTTATTCTCAGATTTCTATTCAAATCTGAGAATCTGAAATACCTGCACAATTCTTACTTGACGTGGTACCGACTGCTGTTTGCAAAGCAGCCAATCCAAAAGTGCCATTTAGTCTCCTTGCTTCTGATTGCCTGTGCTCCAAGAAGCGGCGATAAGCGAGACTGTAGATATTAGCTTCTACCTAAACGGTTTTGAATTAATATATACTGAGGTATATTTGTGGGTTGATCTATTAAAAAGGGAAATTACAAGGAGTTTTTCCAAGGAGTTTCAAGCTATTTATGGACAGCTGGTATTTGATACAGCCCAAAACTAATAAACATGCTGATAGAGACCTATAGATTCTTGGTTTGTTGTATTTTTATTTTATTTTTTTTGCAAATTGAGTCCTGCACATCCCAGATTTCCTGGAAAGATGAGCAAATGTCTCAGAAGTTCCCATCTTCTGATTTCAACTAATTAGGAAGTTTTTTCCAGATTAATGGGCAGCAACAGTTTCTTCTCCGATATCCTTTTCCTTGATGCTCATTACACCTGCTTTTACGGATGCGGCCACACAAACTAATCGAGTTCTGCTTTCTCTCCTAAAGTAGCAGGCAGACCGAGAGCGAAGAATCACCTCCTCAGACGTGGCTAACTGGAAAGGATGAAAGAAGTTAATTGTGCGAAGGCAGAGGTAATTATTCAAAATAGTAATTAATGTCACTTAATCAGGAATCCAAACTCCTTTACCATTATTCACAGGATTGGAGGGATTGTTGGGTACAAATTATGCCCACTGTGTTTTCAGCAGACCCTCCTCGAATGTACTCAGCCGAAAAAATTAAATTTATGTAAAGATTTCAGTCAAGACGTGTGTTTTCGAACTGTATGCAGTCAATATCCTATTGGTCTTGTGCATCTGGTAAAATGTACTCCTCTGGGAAATCTGTAAATAATGGAGGTCAACGCTACATCTGTTTTCCTCTGATCCTTTTTCATATTCTACAAATTTAAAAATTAATTAAAGGTTAAAGAAACGTAAAACAAGAAAATGGAAACATTTGTTTTTGAAGAGGTGCTTTTAGTTTTATATTTCCTGAAAGAAAAAGAAAAAAAAAAAGAAGCAGCGAGTAAAACCACTAAGCTTTGATGATTGCATTGAGATCAACAAATACAAATTGTTTCCGTCTCCAGATCCAAAATGTAATTTGGCTTAAATTGCCGCCTTGAATAAAGATGCAGCTGGAAGGGAGTTACTTTTCCGAGATCGCCAAATGGAAAACGACAGGAAAATAACTCTGACAAACAGAATTTATGTAAAGTGTTCAATTTACTACAGATCGGGAGCAGAACAGTTTAAGAAAATTAATATTCCATATAAATGCAGCAGTAAGACTCACAGCAGTGACATACAAAACAAACTTATTTAATCTCTGTTGTGTTGGTGAATATTTTACGACAATTGTTACTCTGCTTATTTACAGATGTTTAACATTTCCTATTTGCATCAGTGCGTGACTGGATGAAGCTTGTGTTGCTGCTTCCCATTAGGAACATTAGGAACTGACTCTTGTCTTAGTCTTATTCAACCACCACCATGTGGCGGCAGCAGCAAATAAAAAAAAAAGTTTTTAACTACTAAAATTTGCATACTGCAACAAGTTTTTAAATACACCATGAATCTGATAAATGGCAATCTCACAAATATTGTGCATTTTAGTTGAGATTATATTGCAGGAGTTATTGGTAAAAGTTTTTCATGTCCACAATGATAAATATTGGCAGGAGGCGGTTAGCTTGTAGCTAAAAGCTAGCTAACTCTTAAGGCTATACTCTCTGCAGCCTCCTACCAATCAATCATTAAATTAGACGATCCTGAGGACAATGACACATGGACACGTTAGTCCAAGTTGGACTTTAACATTGTACAGTAGTTATAGATTATTTAAAGTGCTATTCATGGTTTGCTAAATCTGGAACTGAAAACAAAAAATGGGCAATCCCACATAAACATTAGCATATCTGTTCTTCGTGAACAGAACATTGTGTTTTGTCTCATCTCTTCACCAATAAGTATCTCTACGCCCATTATTAGTTACTCATATTCTCAAGAAAACATATAGCCAAGAGGCCAATGTACAATTGCGCATACCCGCTAACATTGCTAAAGTTAGCATTTGTGTTGTAGCTGTCTGTTTACCACTTTAATCATAAAAACCACAACAATTATTCTAACTTAAACTTAATACTGTAAATTAGTTACAAATTCCATTTATACACCATTTTTGATGTCTTAAATGTGAAACTATTTATCCTAAAAATAGTTAAAATCTTAGATTTTGTCCTCCTTTTGGCAAGTTGTGCATTGTCTTGTAAACGAGATTTATTTTACCCCCCGATTAGAATAAAGTTTCATCTCGTCAGCCTAAAATGCTTTACTTAGAGGCTCCAATTGTGAAAGTCTTTCCTTTTGTTGCATGGTGACTGGAAAAACAGAAGATTCTACTTGAGATCACTAATGCACCCAATTTTCTATCAACCCCTTTAATTTTCTAGCTGTGATTCAGTCTGTTTTTGTAAAAAAAAAAAAAAAACTGCTCAAATGTCTTATATTCTGAGGGAGTGACATCAACGTTAATGGAAGCCCATTCAGAGATTATTAAAAAGGAATAAATGTACTAAATACAAAAGCCATCAGCGGTGCGAAGAGCCGTGCTGTTTTCTACAGTAATGTACTGCTATTGATTTGCAGTCACATGTGGCAAAGTGTCAGGCTAACAGCAGCGTGCAGAGACCAGAGTTTGGTGCAGAGAGGCTCTTTCTCCTCCAGCTACAGGGTGGCTTTTAGCTGTACTGCATGCTGAGATCTTAAAAAAGAAAAAAGGAGCTTCAAACTGGCGCTGGATTCAGAAAACTTAGAAACAGCGGACGCAGCAAAGAGATCGGAGCGCGGCAGATGAGGACCTCTTTAATCGATGGTGGAAATGTACGGGACTGACTGGACAGAACGTGTTGAATTGAGGCACAGTGGTTTCATGCCTCAGGGAATTTGCTGCACAGTGTGCAAGGAGGAGAATGGACAACGTAGCCGTCTGTTTCCAGCGTGTTTACATGAGCGCTCGCTTAAATGCTGCGTTCGTATCAGAGGAGCGGGATTGTAGTCCTGCAGGTGGGTTTTTTACCCAGAAGGCTTTTAACACACACGAATTATCCGATACATGCGCGGAGAAAGAAAAAACACACAAACACATCCATATTACGGCCTGCTGAATTAATCAGATTGTCAGATATGATATTAGAATTGATCAACTTCAGCCACTTATTAAACCGCAGTCCATCTCCTCATCCATCATCTTGTCTCTGAGACCATCCCAGCAATAAACGCGCCAAATTGTGCGCCAGGGAAATCTGTAAAAACAATATCAACGTGGAGAACTGGGATTTTACTATTCCCCAAACCAGAAACAGCCGGAGCAACATGTTCCAGTTTTACAACTCCCCAAAAACAGGCTTGATCTGACAGTAATGTGGATTATCCATTACTACATCCTAGATATTCTTCACATAGAACTATAATGACGTTTTTATTCACCAAATTATTGGTGTTTTCCTGTAGAGAGTTTGATGTCCAAAAGGCCCAAGTTGTTACTCAATTCTTTCAATCTTCCTTCAAGCAGCCAAATCTTTCAACATTTTTCTCATCTAACAGCAAAACAGCAGCCAGCGTCTGAAGTGTTTTGGATGCTGGCTGCTTTTCTGCCTCCAATTTTCTCTCATTCTGGCAAAAAAAATAAAAAAGGATTCTAAAATAAAATGATAAATAGAAAACTATTCTTTTTTTTTTTTTACCAACACTCCATTTTTATTTAGCCGAGCCTCTTACACATAAAAATTAGCAGCTTAACAGAAGGGAAAATTACATTTAGCACCAACTAAAGGGTGACACATCTCAAGTGTTTGCTATTTTTTGGTCCCGTTTTTAGATGTTTCATTTTTATAGTGATCATCTGCTGTACATTATGTTTAAAGTATTGTTCAGACTGAAGTGAAAACATAGAAAAGGGCCCTTAGAAAGTCTTTGGCTATTGATAAAAAAAGAAACCCTGACACCATTTTATTTTGACAAGAATTTCAGTTACAGCAAAAGGCTTCATTCTTTGACGTAAACCTGCTTTCGATCGATTGCAATAAAGTGCATTTAGTTTTTGCTTTACAGTCATTCCAAGTGCAGGCTGAGGATTGTTCTCCCACTGTTAGGGACTTGACTGAAGTAACACGATCAAAACGGACGCAGTCGATGATCCTTAAACGACACAAAAAAGAACAAATGAGGCTTGCATCACATTCCCCGCTTCCTGGCAAGCCACAAACTGGTATAGAAAATCTTTATCACACAAAACTCCGAAACAAATGCGTGAGCATGATGACATGGAGCACTGAGGTGTAAAGTTTCAGATTTTAAATAGTAAAACATTAATGTTCAAGCACCATCAAGATGTGATTATTACGACCCAAATGAAAGGAAATCCTTCCACGTTTTGTCTTATAAAAGTGATCAAAATGTCAAGCTAATAAAAAAGAGAAAATTGTTCCTTTTGTATCCGACATTGATTTCTTTACAACATAAAACAATGACTTAATGCATTTCTTAATGCTGCCACCACCTTTGTGTTCCCTTAATGTTTTTCCTCAGCGTAGAAGGTACACCTGACCTGGAACATTTCACCGTGCTCCTTTCATGAAAGGGTTTATTGTCAGTGCTGTAGCTGCAGATTATTTACTTCTCTGTTCTTGTTCTTCATTGAAAGTATTCTTTATCTGTAGTCATTTCTGTTTCCTGGAGAAAGTCAGTCATTGTTTGTCTTTAAAATAGAAAGTAACCCAAATAGTGCTTCTATATTTAGCGAGTTCTCTTTCCAGTAGGCATTCATTGAGCTACTGTGTCATTAGTGCATTTTTATTGTTTTATCTTGTGCATAAAGACTCCAGGTTCAGTCATTTTATGCTTATTGTTTTTCTGAGCTGTTCCTTAGAGGAACTGGTGACATTAACTACGTCATATTTCTACTGTTTTTCTCTCAAATAGAAAGCACAGCCCGACTCAGTGTGTCTTACTTGAGCAACACATTAGAAGAGGTGTTGCCGTCATTAGCTACATGTACTCTTCATGTTTTCGTTTCTTGCAGAAAAAACACCTTGTAGGAGGTTCTGTGTTTAGTCATGTCTCTTTCACCGTCATTAATTGGAGCCAATTTATATAGTTCTACATAATAAAAGATGTTTGTGTAGTTGGATAAATGTTGGACGTTTGTCTTGTGTCTCCAGACGACATTTGCTTTTTTTTTTTTAAAATGATCTTGGGCTAAAACGAATAAACACTACGACTACTCCCTTTGAGCGATGGCCGTTCGAGTTTGGCTGGCTTTGCATTGTGCTTAAAATAAAGTTTAATACGCGTCTTTAATACAGCTGCTCATCATAGCAACACAGCCTACATTCATGAGCAAAACAGAAAAGGTTTGCGATGGGTTCAGTCAACATTTCCCACAACGAACGAGTAAACCCGGCGCTGCCGTTTCCTCAATAAACCCATCGTCGACACTTTTACGTGCAAAATCCTCCGATGAATGCTATGCCCATATCAAGATTTCTCTGTTATTGTACTGGCGTGAGATTAGGAGGAGGTGGTAGATTACAGGAGGCGATAAACGGTGCCGTTGACGAAGCGCTGATATTCAAATGCGGAGCTGATGCTTATCGCAGGTCTGAAGGGACGAGCGAGCGGGAAGGAGTGGCGAGGCGAGTGAAGAGGGTGCAAGGAAGCAGAAGTACGCAGTCAAAGAACTGAGCGACTTATCTGGACCAACCGCTGAGTTTTTAATTCCTGCGAGGGCCGATCCAGAAACAGATGTGTGATCTTACACGATGGAAATGAGATAACATTAAGACCTGTTTGGTTATCTGTTGAATTAAATTTCAATAGATTATTTTGTTTCTAGCCGTTGGCAATGTTGTAGCGTTAGCTGTTCTCCAGGAAGAGTCAAAATGCTTAACCGGTTTGCTTGCAGGAGAATATTACACCGCAGTAAATGAAATGTTAAACTCTATTTCTTATTCCTACTGTGTGACCTAAAGTTGTATACACAAACACTGAAAGGCTAGAGAGAACTAAACCAGCAAATAAACATTAATAATGATTTATTATTAATGTTTTACGAGGATTATGTGAAAGTATCAGAGTATATTGAATAGATTTCTAAATAACCTACCAAATAGTCATACTACAGACTTTGAGTCATACAAGAGCATTAAGTAGAGAAACTAAAGGACAGGAATTGCATATAATTCATAAAAGTTGCAATACATTTCCTCAGAGTCAACGTCTATCTTTACCAAGACAACAAGTATTCAAAGGAGAAAACCACAAAGGAGGAAAAGCCACCGTTCTGGGGCGTCTCACTGATTATGCATTTGATGTACGTACACTGAAGAAAACACATAAAGGGCAGCTAAGATAATAGAAAACATATATATTTGCAGGAAAACAGTGATGCATCCTTCAAAACAAGTCTATCTACAGGCAAGGGCAAATCAGAGATAAAACAATTCTGAAATATCCTGTGATCACCAGAACAGTATTTTCCAGTCAGTTTTTGATTAAGATCAGGGCTGCAGCAAATTGAAATAATTTCATGCTGTCAAATCAACTCTGGAATTAAACTCAAATTCTCAGATAGCTTCTTCCCCCCTCTTCCCTTTCTGTGGATAGATTTGAGACACTATGTCATGTTTGGTGTTTTGTCACAAAGCTAGGCTGAAAGTAAAATGTGACATCTTCCAGACAGAGAAGTAAACCTGTGAAATGGTTTAAATAATAATAAAATAAAGGCTTGGTTGGCCTTTATCAACCAAGACTTCTCAGGACTTAATTGATAAAGTTTTTAATTCATGCTCTGCCCCATTTGTAGGAATACAAAAGTTCACAACCAGCTTCATGTAGATTTTTCTGTTGAGGGAAAACTTTAAGAATGAAACCTGAAGAGATGGATGGATGAAAAGGAGACTCCAAGATGAGTGGATGAATGGGTACAACTTCAAGATAAACTGGGAGTAAAGCAGAGAAATACAAACATTTTCCATGTTTTTTGTTTTTCCCAAAAATGATCAGTCTTGAGTTTCATCCAGGTGGAGTTGGAGCCATGTAACCCACATTTGGCGTATTTTGTAAATTGAAACAGCCCGTCAGAAACGTGTGGAAATATATTTTTGATAAAGAATAGGGAAAATAGAGAAGAAAACATAAAAAGAGGCGGTGGAGACAAACAGAGCCATTTCATGCTGTCTATTTTACTCCATGAAGGAGCAAGGCAACTCTAATTATTTCCTGAATGCAAAAGCAAATTAATCTTGGTCCTCTGCAGCCGAGGAGAGGGAGTGAACAAATAAGGATTCAAAAAACAGAGATGGGGAGCCGAGACAAGTGGCGGTGGTGAGATGGACCAGGAAAGGTTGAAAGGAGCACAACAGCCGAGATGAAAGAGTGGCAGAAAATTGAAAAAGACTAAAAGGACACAAAAGGTGAGCAGAGAAGTGGAGAGAAATCAGAGGCGAGAGAACAAAAGTACAAAAAAGCTAAATAAGACAAAAAGGAAATAAAAGAGAGGAACACAGAAAGCATAAAGACGACGAGAGGAGAAACGTTTGCAGACATCCTTTCAGTCAATCATAATCTCCTGAGTGTTGGATACGGGCGAGGCAGTGCAATTTTGGAGCAGTTATCATTATCATCACAGCTATAATCATAATCAGGGTAATTCCTGTGTGGCGAGATGGAAAACGTGGATAGTAAAAGGTGATGGAGGAGTATGAAATGTCAGAGAGGAGGAACAAGGACATTACGGGGCGTAACCACGGCGAGACGCACCCCGGCAGACACCGACACCGCAAACGGGGGAGATTGAAATTAGGACAGGAAATAAAAGGATTGGTAAAATGATCAGCGGCCTCGGCTAAATGAATCACAGTCACAATTACCGGACCGTGTTTACCGCACCTTCAGACACAATAACAGGAAGATGATGAAAAAGCACATCAGGTCCGAGACCGTCGTACACAATGAGATGAGGCTAAAAAAACAAGCCAATTATTACTTTTTATGCGACTTTGGTAATGAGCTGTTTAGTTACTAATTCAGGCACATTCATCCGAGTTAAATATAGAAATTTAATTAATAATCCTCCTCTGAAGGTCTAATTTGAACCATCTGCCAGGTGTATTTCTCCACCTGGAGGGAAATATTTAGTCCAACATTAAATCATCCACTTATTTTAACCAATTAAATGGTAAAAGGAACTGGATTTATAGTCTTTTGTTGACGTCACACTGGAGACGTATTCAAGCAGTTAGAGCCAAGACAACAGGTTCAAAGGTCAATAGGGAAACTGGATTAAAAACCCTGCAGAGGGGGAAATCAAAATGTTCCAGTGGAGGAAACTGGAATCAAACCTACAACTAAAATGACCCAAAAATCTACTCATTCACTCATGTATCCATCCGTTTGTTCCCTTATTCTACCTTTCATTCATCGAGTCCCCAATTATCTTTTTATCTGCTATATAGTTTTACTTGGAAAGTAACTAGAAAGCGAGAGTGATCCAGTGATGAAGAAAGTTTAATCCTAATCAGTTTTAGCCAATTTCTTGGCTCATGTGGCTTACCAGGTAAATGGATGACATGAGAGTGGACCTAAACAATCTAGTTCTGCATCAACTCCATAAATTGCTGCAAGGACGCAATAAACCAACCCAGGTTTTAAACCAAACCTCAAACAAACAAACAAAACTGCTGAAATTGAAGTTGCAGCTGTTCGCCTCATTATCAGTTCCATACGATCCAATAGAAATATATTTCAGAACAATACCCTCTTTGAGAACAATGGTCTGCCTTAATGGATAGAATGCAATTAAAGAGGGTAATTATGCAGTAATTATGGAACAAACACTGATGAGGCGGAAAGCGACGGAGTCTCTGTAATCTCCTGCACACAAACTTCACTTCTACAAAACTCTGCGGCTCATCCGACTCCGAGGTGTTGTTCGTAGTGGCCACCGTGCGCTGCAGAAGGAGGTACGGAGCACAGCTGGTGTTCTCCGCCTGCTGGCACAAACGCGCTTCCTCCTTTCTGCTCAGCCCTCCAGGATCACTCCATGATCAGAAGTGATCTGGGCAGATGATGGAGACCGAGAGGGAGACACCGCGAGGAGCACAAAGGTTTTCATGTTACCAATCGGCCAAGTGAAAATCAGAGCATGATCCTTTTAATGAGGGCTTCAGTTTAAACCTGAACATCCATTGGTTATGAATCTTGACAGTTAAATGGAGATGTGATGGACTGGAACAGCACAAGCTTTCAGGGAGGGTTAGGCTCATTTGCTGCCTTGAAGCAAGAAAGTCATGAGTTTGAATTATATGGACGTTCTCCCAGTGCATGTATGGGCTTTTCCTGGTGATCTGTTATTTTGTATTTTTATCTTTTTATTATCTTTTATGTTCTTTGATAATCATTATTCTTTTTATTATCTTTTCTTTGCTTTATAATTTGATCTTTCTTTGTTTGATAAAACTTATTCTGCTCAGATTATTGTACAAATTGTTCATGCTGCAAGCTCATGCAGATCACGTGAACAGGGCGTGCTTAGCTCTGGTTGACTTGGGTTGGGCTCTGATTGGTCTGCTGGTTCACGCTCTCAGCCCATGATTGGCTCATGGTCAGAGAGCGGCTACCTCTGATTGGATGGCTCGCCTGCAAGGATGGAAATGGCCATTCCCCCTTTGCACGCAGGCATCCCTTTGTTTAAGAGATAAAATACGAAAAAGCCCGCGGTTTTGGTCAGAGTCTGCTGTGGATCGCGTCCGAATGCCCAGCTACGTTGATGATGCTGCTTGACTCTAGGCCGAAGGCTCTCCGGCCAAGTTTCACGAGGTAAGCGCTGGTAACTTGAATGAATCGAGCATCACGTGTTTAGTCATAGAGTGTTTTGTACTGTATTCTGTGGGGAATAAATCGAGCATATTTGTTCTAGCAGTAACAGTGTTTGATGCATGTTATTTTGCTGTAATCTGTGGGGAAATAAATCGAGCACATTTAATTCTAGCAGAAACAGCGTTTGGTTTCGTTATTGCCGCCGATCTCCTTCGACCCTGATTTAAAATTTCATAAAACACCTGGGTACTCCATTACCCACAGAGCAAAACCATGATTGAATAAATCACTCCAAATTGTACGTAGCGATATCTGGATCAATGGTTTTCTGTCCCGTGTGTTTTTGTGCTGCGTTGTGATGAACTGGCTCTCTGTTCAGGGTGTACCTCACGTCTCGCCCACCTGCAGCTGGAGATAGGCACCGGCCACCCTGTGAGCGAGCAAGGATAATCAGCGATAGACGATGGGGAAGGCCAGGACTTAACACTGAAAGGTACATTACAGAAGAAGATGCTTCACAGCCTACAAACTCACCCACAAAGGAGCTAACAACAACAAAAAAAGGAAAAAAGATAAGGTTGCAGTTAGACAGACCGTCATGTTCAGGATCAACACAGGAATTTAATCTTAAGAGACGATTGCTGATAAAAGCCAGCCTTGTGTTCCCAATGTTTTCATTTATCTTCACTGTATTTCGTTCACTTTAAAGAGAACTCAGCACAAGAAGACACAGCCTCCATTTTTGCATTTGAGCTGCATAGAACTTATTATGCACAGAGTATTCCCAGTTACCTGTCGCATACGCAAACACCAGCACTAAAGTCCTGAAACACCAGAAAGCATTCCTAAATTATTCATATCATCTATTTTCATAACTATGACTCCATCTAATTGCATGCACTAGCCCTTTTTGATGTACTGAACTGCAGTTTTAACAACCTTCAGGAACCAAAGCAATTATATTATCAAATACAAAGCTAAAAATGTTTCATTGCGACTTCTTCTCAAACTTTTACCCTGCATACAAAAAAATTCAGAAGCCAGCACAAGACTGAAATCCCCCATTTTTATGACATGCTTCACATGCCACACATCATTTGTAGCTTAGGGACAAATCATTTAGAAAACGGCACTTTGTTGAGGTTGATTATAGGATGTGCTGCTTAACACCTGAAAATCTTGAGAAATACTAAGCTTTAACTGCTTCAACTAATTTGAAAATCACAATAAGTAGCTGAGGATGTTAGAAATAGTCGAACAACAGTACTGTCTTAGGGTGTTAGCATTAGCAGTTTATCATCACTAGCATAAAGGTCATTGTCATGATAAACTATTCGATAATCCAGAATAGAGCTCTATGTTTTCAAGTCACATTGCTATGTTATTTTCCATCACATCTGAAAATCAAAAAACTTTGTACTGGATGTTAGCATAAGTATACTAATATTAGTTAGTAAAATAATTCAGATGACGGTTTTCTACTCAGGCTCCAGGAGACAAAATGCTTCACATTTGCGACATCTTGACAATATTCTCACTTTTTTGCATTATCAACAAATCTGAAAACCACAATGGTTAGCTTTATATTGCTAGCATTCGCATTCTCGGGGAGCCTCATACTTACCGGTACAAATAATTCAGAAGAAAGCTTTTTGTTCAGGTTGAGTGGGAAGACTCCCTTAGAGCTCAGGTATCTGGGGAACACCTTTCAGTAGGCATTTTCAAGCAGTAGGGAAAAGAATCACAATAATTAGCTGCAGGACTTAGCACATAGCATGCTAATGCTAGCAGGCTAAGATCCATCTACTCAGGCTGCAAATTCACAGCATCTTAATTTGACTGATTTAGTGTGTTTTGTCTCACTTTTAAGGTAGAATTCAACACATGTCAAGCAGATTGTAGGATGAGTGACAAATGAACGCTGAAATGTCCAAATATGGCTCAAAATATGGCATTCAACACGTTACTGGTGAGCGCACATCTGAACGCAGGACATATGTAAACTTTAATCAATAACAACGTAAAAAGAAAATTAAAGAGAAAATATTTATTTGGAGATAATATTAGGCCTAAATAGACACATAAGTTAAAATAAATCACTATCTCAGACAAAACCAAGATTATTTTTGCAAAGGCCTAAACAGAGGCACCAAATACAAAAGTCCAAAACCATCCATGAATATTAAATCACATTTTTTATTTGCTGAATGATTGAAAAATAAACATTTTCCCTGTGATGTTCGAATAAATCACTATTACCCACCGACACCGTTTCATAAAATGCATCAAATATTAGTTTTTCCTTCTTGCTTTTTCATGTGACCTCATCAGAGAGGCGTTCATCTGCTCTAATGAATCACCTTTTTTCAGCTCTACAAAAGGGAATTAGAGACTAATGTAACTTAATTTACTGTATGATGATTTGATTAACCTCCTCCATTTGTGCACTTTACAGCCGAGTCACCCACAAACAAGTTAATTAACACCGAACCTTGCTCTAATGAAACAGCTCTCGCCATTTGTTCGTTTCTGCCAGTAATTACACATGTATCTGAAATCAGTTAAAGTCTCCTTTAAAGGCAACATTTGTGCGCATATTGCCAAATCAATGCTTCGTAGATCTAAGGAGAAATTAATTATAAAACAACAAAAACCTTTTATTTCCCCACTACTATGCTTTCATGTTAATGGTAGATCAGAGCACAACCTTTAAAAACATATTCCTTCAAGTCATTTAATTTAAAACGCGGTGGTGGAAAAAAATTATTTTCCTAAAATAATACAGAAGGCAGCCCACAATATATTCACTTTTTAGAAACAAATCAAGGCTTTGATGTATTAAAATAGATTTGAGGGCAGAAGAGAAAGGAAGGCGGAGATGGATTGATAGGGGCAAAATGATTCAAGCCAGGTGAAATGCATCAAATTGGAGAAGATAAGTGGAGAATAAGAGAAATTGAGCTATTAAAAGAGGTGCACGACTCGGAGGAGGAGAAAAAGGGAAGGAAGAGGGAGCGAGGCACTTGCACAGACTAAAGAGAGGAAGATGAATAGATGTGCAGATGAACAGAAGGGAAGAGAGGGGATGAAGGATAGAAAGCTGGAAAAGAAGCAATGAAACAGAGAGAAAGAGAGAGCAAGCAGGTGTAAGATTCATGGAGAGCACTTATCCCAGAATATATATGAATCTCTGGCAGGAAATGAGACAGATGGAGGGAAAAGGAGAAGTGAAGAAAAGTGGGAATAGATCAGCCAGGTTAGAATGACTCCTGCTATGTGAAGTTTCCTCGGAAAGTTTGCCCGCGTAATAGTGATGGATGTGGAGGAAGAGGGTGGAGGAGCCGCGTCGGCTGGAGGTGGAGGTGGTGCCGAAGGTGGAGGGCGAGGAGTGCCTCCATCATCTCCGGCTCCTCTAATAGCCCTTCATCAGAGCTGTCCAGCACCAATGTGACTCAGCCTAATTGTAGCGCCTTGGAGCAACACATCATTTTCCCTCTAATTGCAGAGAAGCAGAGATGGAGGTTATTCAGAGACGCTGCAGGGGTTGGACCGAGGCAGCTGCACTCGCATAAAGGAGAGCGGCGCATGCTTACCCGGCGCCTGTACTCACTGACCTTTGCATGGCTGCAGCTCCTGCTGCGAGACAGGGCAGCTTGTCCAGAGTTATATTTAGCTGACAGGTGAGGTGTGTGTGTGTGTGTGTGTGTGTGTGTGCATGAGTAGCTTGTATTCGTCCGTGTGTGCTGCCTAATGGACCGACTGAATACGGAAAATGGTGCCGCCGCACAGAACCGGGAAGTAGAACTGTGCTTATCCCACTTCCAAAAGCTTTTCTGTTTTACAGAACAACAACGTGACTTTGAACGGTGGATTTCCCTCAAACCTCATCAGATTATAGCTACCAGTGGCGGGGACTGCTAGCTAAAAAGTTAGGCATGCAAACCACAAAATGCTCAACACGGTTTTTAGCTAACGCGCTAATTTCAAATAAAATTCTACCTTAAAAGACTACAATCTCATAGCACCAATGTAATTCTGGCATAATTTACATGTTCCTTAACTCCCCTTCTTTCTCTCTTGTTTCTGTGTTTTATTTTACGTGTACACTTCTTGTAGTGACGAGAGGAAACAGAATTGCTGCGTACAGTCTTCAAAATAAGAGCACGAATAAAAATGTCTATTCTACATAATTTTTAACAAGTGATAACCAAAACATTAATGCAGATGTCAAGCTTTATTCGACTGAAAGCTTACAAAACAGAATTTATCCAGAAAAAGGTATTATTCCAGAAGCTAACTGCCCTTGTTTATGCTAATATCTTGCTCTCTACTGTTCGTGTTTTATTGTGTTTTTTTGTTCTGTCTTCGCTACTTCAAAATAAGTGTGAATAAAAATTTAAAAAAAGAAAGAGAAAAATTATTTTAGAAGCTAGCAGCTCTAAGTATTAGCTTAGCATTAGCAGAGGTGTGTCCACCACCGACACACAAACAGTAAGTCTTGCTTCTTGAAAGTTATGATGTAATGAAATAAACGACGGTGTCTCAGTTTTCTACACTGGAGATTTTTGGCTCCTGTTGAAAAGTTTCATGGTCAGCTGAGGCAGAGAAGGTTTTCTGAGGGGTTTTTTACAGCCAGGACCACGACCAGCTGGTGGAAGCGTCATGCTTTTGAACGGATGTAGCATCGTAGTGCTGTAGACAGTCAGCCGTTTCTTTTGGAAACCAGGAACTGGTTAAAGTGAGCAGCAAAAGTGATCGACACTCAAGATTAGTTGCACAACTCCTGGAATATTTCAAGGGAATAATTAAGGCTCTTTCTATATTTGAAGGAATATATCTGGACATATAGCAAGGTAGTGGGACATTTGTTACTGATTTGTTTGTTTCAATTCACAATTTCCTTCATAAAAAAACAAAACAACATTTTGCACTTTTGTTTCTCTGTAAATCCTACTGATGTATTTCCAGCTCTGTTGGTCTGTTGCCAAGAAGTTATTTTGGTTTTTAACTTAAAAAATAAAGAGAGAGAGAGACTCTGATAAACAGTAAAGTCACAAACCTGACAGATACGAAGATGGATGAAACAGAGAAAAGTGGGATGAGATGAGAGAGGATGGATAAAAGGTTGACAGCGGAGAGAAAGACAGAAGCGATAAGGGATGAAAGCTGAGAATAGAAGGAGAGACAGATGAAAGGGTGAGGGGTTGACAGCGTGGACGGAGTGAAACGAGGGGAGAAAGGACAGATGGCAGGGAGCAGGGATCTATTTGGGGAGGGAAAAATTAACAGGTTAAAACGAGGGGAAAATGGTGGGACACGAGGAGCAATTTACACTCGAGCAGAAATAGCTCGCAGAACCTTCAGCAACGCGCACGAAGTCGTGTTTGTGGAGGAGTTTGTGACGACTGGAAGAGGACGGAGCTGACAGCAGGTGTCTGGCAGGTTGTGCACACGGCGGCGGCGGCGGTTGCTCACGCTTGCTAATTCACACGTGTGTGCATCCAGCACCTGAGGTTCGGTTCGTGAGGCCACGCAGACGCTCACCTGGCAGCTCAAATCCAGCCCTCCGGCCGCTCGTCTTCAGGAGAATAGCAGCAGCTTCTGTTTTTCTGGCGTCTGCATGATGACAGGCTGATGGCGAAAAGAAGGTTTCAGGCTTTTAGAAACAAACAGGAATTAACTTCTCATTAGGGATTCTGGCTGCCTTGGTTTCTCTTTGGGAGCATACGGTTACAACTCAGACGTACAGCCATATTTTGGTAGATGTGCCTGATGATAAAGTGCTTTGAGAGGTTTGAAAACTCAGAGATATTGTTTTACAACCTAACCTCTTCTTAAACTTCTGCACAAGTTTCTCCCTGACGTTTCTGCTGTGCTCCACCTCATGATGCTTATTTACTAATGTTTTCTGAGTGGATAAGTGGATTTGTACCGAGAAAAAAATTACACACAGGTGGACTCTAGGATACTGTTTTACGTATAAGTATTCAATTAATGTCTGAAAAGTGTAAATACTTGAAATTACTCCATTTAAAAAAAAATGAAGAACCTTATTTTTTATGTTTTACTCCACAGTTTTTGGCAACTTTGAGTTGATATGTTACCAATACATCAATAAAATACAGTTAAAGTTGCGAATGTAGAATCAGGAAAAAATACTTTTGTGCATCTGAGTCTATTTATGCTGTTATAGCAGTTACCTTATGATGTTAGCTTACAGTGAAACGACCAGGAACCTCTGGTGTAAAAAGTAAGTAGTGAAATAGGAGCCAAGCAGAGAGAGAGAAAAAAAACACAAACAAATGTTTGACATGGAAAAAAAACCAAAACAGCAAGAGGCCTTGCGAGAGCGAGTCTTTTGACAAATAAAGACAATATTGGGGGGAATGCAATCCTAGCTAAATGGAGAAACACTCAAGGAAGCAGATATTCTGCTGATGCACCTGCATCTGTGCTCACAGATAAAAAAAAACAAAAAAACAAAGCAGATTGTGCGCGACTGCAGGGAGACCAAACCGCCGAACGGAAGGATGGGAGCAGGAAAAATGGAGGCAAATGAAAGGCGTGCCGCTGAATGCGACCTTGCACACGAGTGCACAGAGGAGTGCCAGCAGGTGACGGCGTGATTGATTTATAGATGGATTCGTGGCTGTGTCTCAGCTGCTGGAGCAATTTCGTGTCGGCGGCGCGGACCGCGACGCAGCAACACAGCTGGAAGCAGGCGGGGAGGGGAACAGGTGATAACGGCGCCGAGATAAGAGACGGAGGGAGGAAGAGAAACGGGCGGAGCAATTAAGAGACGGAGAAGGAGGAGTGAATTAGTGGCATTAAACAGGATGAATACCATAAATTAATCAAAGATGAGAAAGAATTAGTTTATTAGCAGTAGATAAATGGTTAATTTGAGATTTTCTTGAGAAAACTTGGAAGATTTTTAAGTTTCCTGATTGCGGTGGGTCGTTTTCCAGGGATATTTGTGCAGACTAACTTGCAGAAATCTGCACTTTTACATTTTGCTTTAAAAAAAAAAGACTAAAAAAAGGGAATTATTTTTATGACCAAAGACCAAACGGTTAATATCCCTCAGCTTTAAAGTCCAAACAGTCGTCTGCTTGTCTTCCTCTTCAAGGCAGTAAAATAATTACTTTATTTGTGGGAAATCATTAGCAAGCCGTCACTAGCCTCAACTACACAATGCAATGGATTGATGCGGTGATCCATTTGCTGCTTCTCTTATAAATGGAACAAATCATTTGTCCTTTCATGGTGCTCCAAAGATTTTGAGATGCAACAATTCAAAAGAAACCATTTGGTCGCAATTTTTGAGTTATGACCTAGAGGCAGGTAGAAACATCACCATTAGGACTGAAAGCACAAATAAAGTAAGGGAAGGAGAATAGAAAGGAAGCGGAAGACCAACGAGGGACTAAAAGAAGTGTACGACGATATAAAGAAGAGCAATGAAATGGAGAACAAACACGTCTCTTCCCTCATTTATTTCCATAAACTCATCCAGACTTGGAAAGAACTGAAATCAGACTAGATATGAAACCCGATCGTGTTAATCCGATGCAGATTAGACGAAATCCACAATTAATTCAAACTCATTTCTTGTTCGGGTTGTTTGTTTGTTTTTCTCACTGAAGGTCCAGAACTGCCTGAGACGATAAAATCCCGGTTCAAAGTGTCGGGTGTGAAAACTAATCTGACAACAGATAAGAGAAACCAAAAAAACCAATCTGAAACAAGAGGGAGCAGAGAGATTAGAGCCGCCGTCCCCGAGGTGAACAACACAGAGATGAACGCTTCGTGGAGAAAATGGAACATGAAACAAACGAAACAACAAATATAGACCCCCTTCTCTGGGGGTTGTGCATTTACAAGTTTTGTGCATATGTATAAGGAATGGGTGTTTGGCTTCAATGGAATCTGCTTTTCTGTGCATGTGTGGTGCGACAGAAGTCCCTTCAGGATTCTGCCGTGTGCCAACACCGTGCTGGTAGAAAAGGCCTGCAGAGGAGAGTTTCAAATACAAAAAAAAAAGAGAGAAAGAACGGGGTATGAAGGACAAAAAGTGCTGGAAAAAGGAGGGGAGGCAGTGGAAGAGGGATTGGCCTTCCTCCGTGGGTCCCGCTATCTCCAGTGAGCAGCACTGAGCCTCAGCAGACCACAGAGACAGAAAAGATGGACGGAGAGGAAACACTGGGCGCAGAGGATGAGAAATGTCTCCGGCTTTGCTGGCCGGCTATCAGGCACCTGCCTCTGACTCTCTAATCTGCAGCTCTGCCCTCCGTCCAGCGGGGAGGGAAGCAGTTTGTGCAGGAAGGGGCTCAGGGGGAAGAAGTGGGGCTTTCCAGGTAATGATGTGCGAGGGGCTGAGCAGCAGACGATTCTGACCGAGAAGAAATGCCTCCCACAGCCGCACCGCTGCAAAACACACCCTCAACCCGAGTGTCATATGGCGACCGGCGTGTGTTTTTCAAAGTGCCGCAGATACTCCACTTTCAATTTCGGCCGGCGTGCCACTTCTGACTCAATCTGCCGCTCCGTCTCCCCAGAGAGCCTCAATGTTTTCGAAGGACTGAAAACCTTCTCCCCCTCTGCGACTCTCTCGATTGTTACCTCTATATTTTCTCCCCACAATAAAAGCAAGACCACCGCACCTCCATCTGCAGCCTCTTCCACTCCATAACGCGGAGCACTCCAGGACCGAGCTCTCTCTTTGTGCTCCTTCAAGACATGCACTCAATTTCTGTCTTTTTGAAGCTGCCCTTCACCTTCAGCTACGGAGAGACGAGTCTGGTTCTTTCTCTGGATCTCAACAGGAGACCAGGCACAGAAGTGCTCCGTGTTCACCAACTTTTCACGTTTTCTTTCGACAAAAACCACAAACTTTGATGGATTTTCTTGACATTTGGAGTGACGGAGCGACACGAAGTGGTGCATAAATGTGAAGTGGATGACAATAGAGTAATAGAAATCACCTTTATGGTTTCTCTGTGGGGAAGTTCAAGTCAAATACTAACAGAAGGCAAATTTACAGCATAAGAAAAGTGATTATGTACAGTAATGTTAGAAAAGCATATAGAGATTTTAAAAATGTGAAAATTAAGTATGATAATTTAAAGATTTACGATATAAATATGTACAGATCTGGAAAAAAGTAATGTTGCTGAAAGGGGAAATGGAGACACATTTGCTGAATAAGTTCTGATGTAGTGAACTCTCCCATCCACTAGAGGGTCGGCGCCTTACCAGACACACGAAACTGAGAAATTTCAAAGTCCACGCCTCCAGCTCAGAGGGAGAAACTCGTAATTTTTCTGAGATGCGAGACTTATGCAAGTTAGGAACCTCTACGTCTTGTTTACAACCACACACAGCGTTAAAATCTGACTAAATTACACTTTGTGTCACCTGATTGATTGATTCCCTCCAAACCAGAAGATGGAAACAAACTGCATTTTCCATTTTCTTCTTTACTGCAGCGCTTTAAAAGCTTCAAATTTGCATTACAATTGGATAGAATCACAGCTAAAGAGAGATATGTCTAATCATGCAACAGAAATAAAATGCAGTTAGTAATTATACTACACATAAAAACTCATTTAATCCACCACAAAAACAAGAAAGGGGGGGGGGGGACAAAAAAAGAGCATCTATCTGAAGTTTACTGGTGCAGAAACTACAAGGCTAGCAGGAGTTTATCATGTTGCACTGAATAAACCTCGAACAGAAGAGGAGGTGATCAGACACGTTTCTCTGAATACTTATTGCAGTTTGATATCATACCAACTTTATTTATAAGGCACTTTAAAACAACCACAGCTGATACAAAGTGCTGTACATTAAAACACAACATAACAATAAAAAAATAAAAAATAAAAACTCTTACAGTTTAAAAACAAACATACAATTTAAAACTAGATCCCGCTGGAGTTGAAAGCCAAGTAAATTAGATGGGTTTTAAGACGAGCTTTAAAAGTGGACAGTGAAGGGGCCTCTCTAACCTGCAAAGGCAAGTCGTTCCATAACTTGGGGCCCATGACAGAGAAAGCCCTGTCCCCTCTGAGCTTCCTTTTGGATCTCAGTACCTACAAGAGCAGCTGATCTGCCGACCTGAGAGACCGATAGGGTATACTGCTCAAAAAAATAAAGGGAACATTTCACTTTAATTTTGTGTGTGGCTCCAAATCCAGGCCTCCGTTGGTTAATAAATTTGATTTCCATTGATGGTTTTTGTGTGATTTTGTTGTCAGCACATTCAGCTTTGTACAGAACAAAGTATTCAATGAGAATATTTCATTCATTCAGATCTAGCATGTGTTATTTGAGTGTTCCCTTTATTTTTTTGAGCAGTGTATATAGGGGTGAAGAAGCTCAGAGAGGTAAGCCGGGGCAAGATTATGTAGTGATTTAAAAACAAACAAAAGAATTTTAAAATTAATCCTAAAATATACACTTCAGTCTGTGATCACATCATCGACTGAAGAGCTTATCCTGCGAGGCTGCAGCCTCAAAAAGCAGCTTCGTTCCGGGGAACATCTGGTCTGCTTTCCCCGCTTTAGTGGAGATCATTACTGACAAGCAAATGTGAGTTCGCCGACACAACAAAGATCAAGGGCAGGAGCAAAGCGTCTCGCATCTTAGCCTGGTTAATAAGAAACTTTTGTTTTTCATGTCGTCGCCTAATGGTTTTTCCTTTTGCTTCAAAGGAGTAAAAGAAAAACAAAAACCAAAGGAAAAAAAAAAACATCGGAGGAGTCTGATGCAGAAGGTGAAATCCAGAGCACCTGGATGAAGCAACAAGAACAGTTTCAACTCTTAACAAGCCGCGTTAGAGTCGCTAATGTTCCCAAACATTTTTTAAATCGAGAAAGTAGCTCATCTAAGGATGCATCTGCTTGTGTGTGCAGGTTTGTTCGGGTCCTTGCATGCCCATATGCACACGTGGGTGGGACAGGTTCGGGAATAGAAGGAGTCGGAGCAGAGATGGAGAGGAGGAGAGGAGGGAAAGGGAGAGAGAGGAGAGGGAGACGGATAATGAGAACCAGGGGGAGGTGATGCTGGCATGGGGAGAGAAAGATAGAGACCAGAAATAGACATGCAAAAAGCAAGGTGTCGAGTCAGAAAATGAAAGGAGAGGAGGAGGGAGAACAGAGGACAAGGAAGAGTTAAAATCAAGATGGATGGACAAATAAAAAGGAGTGATTCAAGCAAATGTGAACTGTTGGGGAGTAAAAGGGGCAAAAAGCAGGGGAATAAAAGAGGAGAACAAGGCAAGGTGGGGAATGAAAGTGAAGACGAGTTACGTTGTGGAAAAGAACGACAGAGAGACACAAATAGACGTGAGGCTGAGTCACACTGGGAAGCCGGCAGAAGCCGAGCGCGCTCCGATTTACAGCAGGAACCGCAGGGGGGAGCAGAGCGTCACATCCACACACAAACAACCACCCGTGTGCATATGCAGCGACGCTCCTACCGGGCGGAGCGACACAGCAAAGGGCACAGACTTCCTCATAACGAGCTCAAAAGGTGGGAGGAGAAGAATCAGAGATGGAGATGATGGAGGTTCAGGGTTAAGCAGCCAAAACGTGATCCACACATTGAGAGAGAGAGAGAGATGAACTCTTTCTTTGATTTGCGTGATCGCATGGGAACAAACACGCATGCCTGTCTCGCTCCGTTTAAACCCACCTACCTTCATTAATAGCAGCCAACACACGGCGCTGGAAGAGGAATGACTCAGACTCAGAAGAGACAATAACGCCACCGACACAGTGAGGAGAAGGAGTAATACTGATCCGACTGGGCCGCACTTAAACTTTCAGATCAAAAGCATTTTAGTTTCAAGAGTAAGGCTTCAAAGTGTCGATGTGGATGCTGCCGTTTGGCAGCCAGAATCTCCTGTAGCAGTCAGTACCGCAACGATTCTGAAGAGTCATTCTGGGGTGAAGTCGCCCCCCCACCCGCCTCCTTCAAATCGAGTGTATTTGGTGTCAAACGTTTATGACAGTTTGTTTTAAAGAGATCAATAAATGATTTCAGAGGTCATCAAAGGTCAACCATTTAGCTACAAAAACCGACAAAAAACATAGCAAAAGTAAATTATATCAATTTTGTCTCTGGTGACAAAATTTATATAATTTTTTTCTGTTTAAAATTTTTAATGGCAAACAAAAGTTTTCACTGCACAAAGCTGATCGACACCGTATTTTGTTCGATTTTGTGAAATGTGGGCTAGCTGGTTGGCCTTTTGTGACCTCTGGAATTATTTATTAGTATTATTTGAAATGATAGCAGCAAAAACTACGTTTTTATTTTGTCACCAGTTTCATTTAATTTGAAGGAGGTGGAGGCGGGGGAAGCAACTTCACCCAGATTTCAGCAGAAGCCTCCGACTGAAGACGTTGCGTTGTCTGTAGCGTTTCTCCTTCAGTCATCTCCACCGGTTTCAGATAATCTTTTGTAAACAAAAAGAAATCGAAACCCATGTGTTATTTTTCCTCCACTTCACAATTACGTTACAGTTTCTGGCTGTGAGAAACTGCAGGTCTGGACTGAGATCGGCTAAAGCCTGCAGAGGAAAAACCCTTTCAAACTCCAAACGGAAACGTAGAGACAGCGGATTCATCCGAACGTTCCCGTCCCACAGGAACGGAGACGCCGCCGTCGACGCTTATTGATACTGCACTACGATTTCCTTAAAATGTTTGTCCCTTTTAGTTCTTTTCACTCAAAGGTGGAAAACAAAAACGAAAAAAGCAACAACAGCCAAACCCCCCCACCCTTCACTCCACAGTATTCCCGTCACTCGTCGCCTGTCAGGGTGAGCCACTTCCTCTCTCTCTCTCTCTGTTTTCTCCAAGTCGGTGTCAACAAGATGATTCGCATTGGTGCTTTTATCCTCTGCGCTTAACTCGCCCGATCTGTTAGAAACACCGCACACACCGAGCGAGAGCCCCTTCAGGCGTAAAGGGTAGCAGTGAGCAAAAGGAGCTGTTGAAACTGATTAGGGGCTCGGTGCAAACGATGAGACCCATTTAATTAAATGGGATCGGGGTTCGACCGTCCCCAGGGGAGTCGATTCGGGAGAGAGAGAGAGAGGCGGAGAGCTGTTGAATCTGAGTGGATGGCTGCATGTGTTAGTTCATTTGTCGGGGTGTTAAATCTAGATGTTTGTCAGTCTGTGCCGAGAACACGTATAGCCGCGTCCTTCCCGCGAGAGGCAGGGGATGAGTTCGTATGTTGGCGATGCATCCTGATAGGTGCGATAAATGCTCCAACACGTCTGAGTGGAAGCGAAGGGCGATAATGTGTCATTTCTTGGCTACGCCCCTCAGGGACAGGCGCCGTGAAGTGCGTGGTGAATGTTAAAGGGACGGACGGCGGCGGAGACGCGCTGGGAGGAACAAACTATTTGCCGTAAACATCTGTGGGGAAATGTGTGTTGTTCATGGTAAAGTGTTAAAAGGTTTAAAAAAGAAAGTGGTCGTCGATGGATCAAATACAAAATTTATCCTTTTTTTACTTTGTCATCTTTTGAAAGGCGCCTGCCTTGTTGTTGCTAAAATTTGATACTTGGAAGAAATTGTTTTCTTTGTGACACACTCGCAGTAAGGCACAGATCAAAACTGGTGTTCTCCAAGTTTTCTGCTAGTTTATCTAATACGCTGAGCACTTTTTATTTTTTCTAAATAACCCACAGATCAGATTTAGGAGGGCTAACACTTCTAAATGTCAAATAAACTATAGATCAGGAAAGTCTAGGAGCATGGCGGCAAAGTACAATGAAACAAGGGATTGTTTCACATTGTACCAGTCATGCATTCAATAAAACATATGATTTTAGGTTATTGCTTTTGCTTACGGCTGTGATTGAGCCCCCATCCTTAGCCTGAGTCACATCCATCTGCTCTGAATGCAGCAGCTCATTTGTATCTGCGGCACAGAGTTGAGCACGGTGATGGAGCTGATGCAAATAAACCAGGTCTTCCAAAAAAAAAAAAAAAACACTAAAAAGTTGCATAAAAGCCACTTGACATCAGTCTGAAAGCAGATAACAGGCAGGAGAGAAAGAGAGAGCGGCGTAATTGACTAATGGAGTCTGGTAAATAGACCAGGGGTTTTCATGCACATTTTCCAAATGGATCAGAGTTTATTATCCTGCCCTGGGAGCCACTCTGTTTAAAAATCTATCACCGCTTTTGTCCTGTGGAGACCCACCACCAACAGGCCCACAACCTATTTCTGGTTCCATCCCGAGCGGAAGAAACGGGTCAGCTCCCAGTGAAGCCGGAGAGGTGGGTCGCACTTTGTCTTTTCCAGGAGCTTTTTGTTTCCGGAGTCAGAAGAAAATGTATTCCTTATTATTATGGACTAATTACCAGCCTAATCTCATCTCCACCATGAAGCGCTAAACTCAGTAACGCCAACAGCTGAGCCAATTGTTTTTTAGCGTTTTTACTGCCTTTGAAAACGTTTAGCGAACTGAGCTTCCCCTAAATTATTTTTTTCAGAATAAATACTAAAGCGCTAATTTGGTTGGCTATTTTGTAAACTTTCAGTTGAATAAAAAAAGAATAAAAATCTGACATTTGTGTTGAAGTTTTGGTCACTGATGATTTACGCTCTTATTTTGAAGTGGCCAAAGACTTTTCTCTCCCATCTTCTCTGCTTCAACTCCCATAATAACCAAGTCAAATAAGAAAAAACAGGAACAAACTAAAACATGGACAACAAGATGTAAACATAACTAAAATATCTAAGGGCATTTCAGAACATATAAATTTAAAAATTGGTGCTTTTAAGACTACAACGTTTGTATTTAGCATTGGTGTCCACTAAATGCTGTTGGTGTAGCGCTCCAGTATTAGGTGAACCAAGATTTTTGATTAGCACTTTAGGGTTAGCAGAGTTAGCTTTGTAGTTCGAGGTGCCCGCCACAGACCGACTGCATCATTTTGAATGCTTTATGCAAGCTACTTTTAAAAATAACTAACTCTCAAGTATCTGTTGAGTGTGCACGCCGCAGTGTCAGATATAAATAGTCTTGATGGAGGCTGAGGAGCAACAGAAGGCCCAGAATCAGAGAAGACAGCAACTTAGCACAGACTGACAGGGGGAGCTGAACCACACAGCTGGAGGGGTTTGAGCCACTCCTGGAGACTCCACACTGAAGGAGGAGAGACTTCTCCAGCAGCAAACTCTGATGGAGGAGGAAATGAGTAACCAGTGGAGCCTGTCAGAGCAGATGGTGGAGAATCCATTAGCTAATAGTGGAGGAGCCTCCCAGCTAAAAGTAACAGTCTCATTTCTACGCTGCACGCACTCCTGCCCCGCCGACGGACTCTGCCTGGGCTTTTTTTGTCTGATTCTGGGGGTGTGCGACGAACACACACACACACACACGCAAGAAAGGAGCGCCGGCCCGCGCAATTGCGCGAAAGTTACCGCGCTCCTAATGCAAACAAAAGGCATCAGCGAGACGACAGATGAAAGCGTGGACTGAGTCATCATCCCTCACATCCATCCCTCCCTCTGCACACATGACTGCCGCTTCACAACATGCCATCTGCTTTTCACAGCACGCAGGGAAGGCGAAGCAGCAGAGATGAAAAGTACTGTATCACAGCTGCATAAATAATTCAGACAGTGGGTGCTCTGCGTGCGCTAATGCACAGCTATTTATCTGTCTGTTATGACCCGGGTTTTTATGATCAGACTGTAGGCCAGGGCTGCAGGGCGTGCCGACCCGCCGGCTGACAAACTTTTTTGAAAAAAAAAAAAAGTCTCAGGAATAAAATGGCGACTGAGGTTTGGATTGCATTAGTCTGGTAATGTTACTGGAGCAGATATTTATACCTCTGTTACATTTATCGACAAAAAAATGTAGGTATCGGTAAGGGAATGATGAAATACCACTAACATGTCTGTAGATGGCACAACAACAACAAATCGAGACGAACAAAAAGGAGATTTTTAACTTTCACTGGGAGAAGAAGAAGCTGCAGCCGATGTTCAATTTAAAAATTAGCTCACGAAAATATCCTTATACAACAGATTTTCTTAATGATCTGCAACGACGTATCACGAGGAACGCTGCTGACTTGTCAAATGTCCAGCACACAGTCAGTGAAACCTTCCACCAGGAGGATAAGGCAGAAAATATGTAAATGCTAAAAAAAGTAGTTGGCTGTTCAGAGTGCAAGCCTTTTAATGGAATGTTTAGTGGAAGAATAAACTTTCTTAAGGACGTTGCTGGCAAAAGAAGCAGCTGGAATCAGTATTTCAAGAGGCTCTAAACAGACAGAGTACGTGAACAAAACCTTCACTTTCCTAAGCTGTTCCTCAACCATCGTACCCGGACCAAGACGAAAAAGGATTAGACTGTCTCTTTCAGATGAAACTAAATTTTGCATCGGAGTTTTATAAAATATTTAAATTTTCTGGAAAAAAAATAAATAAATAAAATCATTTATATTTGCTGCAAGTTAAGGACGTCAAACTCCAGTCAGACTTGGATGCATGTCAAGTCTTACACGCCTGAACCAAATGGATGGATTACATCCTCAAGCCCTGAAGTTCTGCAGAATCCTGCTGATGTGATCCGGTCACGTTGATGCAGAGATGCGTCCAAAAGCACCAGTCCTGTAAGCAACTGTCATCAAAGCTAACAGAATTATTTTTGAAAATATATTAATCTACTTAATAAATTTAGATATCTGTTTCTCTTCTCGAATTTTCAGCTCGATTCGGATTAATTTTGATACCAAGAAGGAGCTGGTGCCAAGTAGCGGCTACCTAGTAGAAAACCCTAGTATACACTAAAATACGTCTCTCTTTAGTGCAGCTACTTTGGGTCCAGAGGTTTACCTGCGTCTGTTTGCAGACGGACCGGACACAAAACGAAACAACAGCACAGCTTGAGTTCACATTTCAGGCGGCGAGCTGCCGGCAGCGCCCTGCTATTCCCCTGGAAGTTTATCCTAAAGCATGCAGCCATTAAGGCCGCCCCGCAGAGAGGAGGCTGACGGCACCATGCATGACTAATGACACTGTACTTTGAAGCTAATGGGCTGAATAACAGAGGCAGCGTTTCGAGGTACAAAAAAAAAAAAAAAAAACCAGAGGAACTGACCGGCGACAACAGAAACCCGATCTGCGCTCGCAGCCGCGGGAAACGAGGAAAACTGTTTTGTGATCAGGTGAAATATGGCGACGTCCTTTCAAGCTTGCGTTTTTCAAGTTTTAGCCGCGCTTTGATAAATTTTTGATCACAGCTGGATCCCCCCTGCGAGGCATTAGGGACACATTTAGCTGTTATGAGGGCCTTCATCTCCTGTCACCTCTTTGCTGGAGCAGTGCCAACACTTTCTACAACTTTGTGTTTGCGCTGACAGGCTTGTTGAAATCCTGCAGTATTAAAAGCAACCGGGCAGACCGGTGCTGAAGTTGGTGACCTGTCGGAGCGCTTTGTGTGAAATGTTTCTGATTAAACATAAAATAAGAGCTCGAGATTGAAAGATTGAAATCTTTATTATGGTTTAAATGAGGCTGTAATTGTTCAATCTATCAGATGTGGCGGATTGCATAGTTAAGTGTGAGCTCGCTTTCTAAACCTCACATTTAATCAAAAACCGAAGAAACCCTCAGTTTACTGCCTTTTTTGCATTGCTCTGGTGTGGAGGGCTGCAAATAGTATCTCTACTCATTTTCTATTGAGATGTTGATGCACTGTTCTTCCATGCAAGAGTATTATTGCTATGACTATGACAGTTCAGGATAGATACACGAGGATAAACCATACGAAATAGAGAAATACTCAACTACATTTTTAATTTGTGTGAAAATCAGCTTAACATTTATTTTTTTTAATGTGTAAAATATATCTGCCAACTCGGTAAATCGTTTCTAATGAAGTTTGTGCTCATGTTATAACAAAGGTTTTAAATATCTGATTTATTTTATCTGCCATTGAAGACGGGAAGCTCTTCGGTTGGTCATCAAGGATAACGCTGCAACGTATCAGCTACGAGTGTCAGAACACATCTGGTCTAGATCAGGTAGAAATACGTGTTCTTGGAGAATACGGCAGAAAGAGCACAATAAAAGAAAACTCTTTCCAGCTTAGCAGACCAAGGACTAAAGGGCAATCAAATGAACATCACAGACGTCCTGTTTAGACAGCTGCTTCACCGTCAGGGATGTTACAGGCTCAACACCTTCACAGCCTGGAGCTGAGGAGTAAAAAACACACATGGGGAATATAAAATAATACAAGAAATAAACAAGAAACAAAGAGGAGGGAGGCAGAAGGGGGTGAAAGCGTGAGAGCTTGTCGGCTTTGGAATAATACGATTGGAATTTGCGCCGCAGATCGGAGAGGAGCCGGTGTCACCGAGAGGTGCAGCGTTCACGTAAGGCATGTCATGACACATAAATCCATCACTTTCCATTCCCTGCCTTGGCGCACTTCAAAGACCGCTTCTCGAATCACGCAGCCATTGAGCCAGCCAGCCAGCCAGCCAGCGCTGCGGCAGGAAGAGGATAATAGGCCTGTGAACCGTGCGTCAGCCGGCGCGGCGTATGTGGGCTCAGAGAAGTCATGGTATGTTGCGTAAAGCTCAGCTCCCGGGAGTCTGACAGTGCAGGCTGCGAGTTTATGCACACTCTGCTTCACCTATACCTGCAATATCAATACAGTTGTGACTCAGCCTAGTTTTGGCTTCAGCCAATAAGAGAACATTTTCGTTCTTTAACGGGTCGCAGACTTGTGGTTCCCTTTGATTGGCTGAGACCAGCTTCTGTGTACAACACGTGCTACAACCGCTACCAATTTAGCATTGTGTCATTTAGTTTCAACCCAAAAATATTAATAATTTTCATGCTGCTATGAATTATAAATAGTCTGTCGTCGATTCTTAGATACTCGGAAAGTGATGCTACACACTATACCAGTTTGTTGCAACAACCAAAACTGTAAAACATCAAAAACCTCCAAACGTTTAAGGCTGTGTTGGATAAGGCTGACATGACTGCGTCATAAACACGAAGGAGTCTTCATGAATGTTTACAACTGTTGTCATGAAGTGTCATTCGGTAAATAATGACACTTTTAATCAAAGGTTGCACTAGAAGTTGTATTAAAAGTGTTTATAGCAGTGTCATGTCAGTCATCCCTTCAAATAAAGTTTTAGCGAATTTATCAACTGGCAACTTGACTTTAAAATTAAAAACCTCAAAGAAAGATATATCCAATTTAAACTAAGCCGTCCTCTATAAGCCGAGTGCAAAATGAAAAGTTTGACATCAACATTGAAAGGTGTCCATGATATAAAACTAGAACAAAATGAAAGATGTGCTGCCCAATCAAAAACTAAAACTGTTGTTCACGTTGCCATGTCATACGACCTGCAGTCTGTAAGCCCTCGTCTACAGATGTACTGAGAAAAGTTCAGGTTTTTCAGTGAAAGTCATCAGCAAGAACAAACCAATATAGTCAGAGAGAAGAAAAACAGCACACCTGTCTCCAAAAAAGAAACTTTAGATGGTAGTTGCATGAAAAAAAAAGAAAAAAACCTAAAGTGAACTTTGATGCAAGTACCAATTTCCCAAGAAATGTGATCCTCATGTACTCTCCAGGTCTAATTCACATCCAATTAAAGAGAATCCAATTAGATCCTAATTCAATTACTACCAAGCACAATACAGTCATATACTTACACCCAGGTCCAATTACTCACCAACTAAAAAAACCTATCCAAGATAAGTTCAAATCAATAGTCTGCTGAACAAGTTCTGACCCTTGAGTAAATTTTGCCGATCGCCTCGACACGCGTTGGTTTTGTCAAAACGCTGCTCCGTTTGTCTGCGCGTGCAGCCGTAGACGAGTGCAATGAGACACGGGGAGGATTACGAGCGAGGAGCAAAATAAAATCCTGTGTGGCGCACGTTTCAATCAAGAGTTCAGGACTCCTGGGCCACTGTGTCACTTTTCCCTTCCTCGCCACAAGCGGCTTCACGCGGCGCGCAGGGCACAGACACACGCCACAGGAACACGCAGACGCTGCACGGCTGTCATGCTAAGGAGCGCAGATGATGGGCTTGTGGGAGGCAAATCCACCTCCGTTCTGTTCCAGTTCAAAGAGTAGTCAGATAGCTCCATAACCAGGCCAAAGCACGCTAAAGTAGGCCAGGCCTGGGACAGAAATCTCCTGCATTAAACGGGCTTTCTGTGTTGACTGAGGCTGGATTGTGAATGTGTAGAAAAGCTGGGAATAGAAATGGTTTGCACAATAAATCCAAAATTAATTCAACTGTTCAGTGATAACAGTCTTGATAAAGACATTTTTAATGGTAGATATAGCTGAGATAATACAGATGTTTTAGCTTTTCTGTGCAGTGGCACCAAGTATCTTAACTATACAGGACGAATCTAAAGAAAACACACCATTTCAAGTAATAAAACAGCGGCACCATGATTCTCGCTGAATCGTCTTGCAGCAGGTCTAACATAAAACATGTTATAAAAGGAGGTAAGCACACTGTGTCCGTCAGCCCATAGGACTGCCTGTCGGACAATAAAAAACTCTGAATTATTGTTATTTGAAATGTATTTTTGCCTGTTTGGTTCTCTGTTGGGTACTTTATGATTTAACTGTTGGTGTGATTCTGAATATTAGTTGAGATTATTGTGAATAATTCAAAGCTCGACTCTGCTGTGTGACATTCGGCTAATCTTAGATCTGCTCTAAACTATTAGCTTGATCCTGGAGATTTTTTACAAAATCAGAGTAGCTGTTGAGTAAGATGGCTGTTAATTTGATTTTGATTTTTTTTTTTTTTTTTAGCTCACTTGACTATAAGTACCTGGTAACTTGACTACAAGTGGGTCCCAGTTTGACTATTCGACTTTTTTCTGACAGCTTGACTACATTTGTTTCTTTCTGGCTTGGTGTCACTTTGGGCTACCTTTATTTCTGTAAAGATTTTAGTTTGATCTCAAATCTGTATGTTAGCTTGGCTACATGTAGTTGTACTGAGTATCTGTTAGCATAACTATGAGTGGCTGTAAGTTTACTTCCAAGGAACAGCTAGCTTGACCCTGAGTAGCTTAGCCTGGCTATGCTAGCTTGTTTGTTAATAGATTTTAGCTTGAGTAGTTGTTATACGCCACAAGAAAAGATATTCAACTTACTATTTCTTAAAAACTGAAAGAAATGCTATATAGTTTATTTCCCAGGTTTGACTGAATTTGTTCGAGTTGTTGATTCTTAAGTGCATCCGAGTGCTTCTGTCTTTGGCACTTTGCTGCTGAACAAGATCAAAGAGGACAGGGTAAAAACACACTGAACCCCCAATATTTTAATCTGTTTTCAAGGCAAATGTCCTGCTTTGCTGAATTTAGAAAGTTTTGGATGCGTGCGCGCGCTTGTGGGTGGCAGAGTTAGATTTCAGCTGGAGTCTACGGGGAGTGACGCAGGGGTTCGGTGTTTAGAGGCTGTGATAAAATAAGGATCTTATGAAGCCACACGCTGTGCAGTCTTTCCTCTCCTGGTCCAGCAAAAAACTGCCTGAACACCAACGACTCTGGCATGCAAAAATACACACAGATAGGAAGCGCTCCCAGTGAGTCAGCTGCAATCATTATTCGTGCACAGCAGAATTAATCCTCTCAAACATTGGTCCTGTGACAAACTGGACTGATCCTGGGTTTATTCACGAGGTGAGCTATAAAATAAAGAGGGGGAGAATAAACCGACCCACACACCCATCCAAAACCATGGAGTACATCTCCTGTTTACTACTCAAACGACTTAAACTTTGACTTTAAATGTTCTGTAAATCCTCAGGATTGTCAGAATTATATTAAAGAAACGGCACGTAAATCCGTGAGGAAGTCTGAAACTTTGACATGAAAGAGAAAGCGGGGTATTTCTAATTGAATCCATGGGTTTGATTAGATGATACTGCATCTCTATCAGCGTAGAGGAACTCAATCTCATCTGCTGATTGCCTGAGCTCTTCACATAAAAGAAGCTGGGATGTTTCATTAAGGCTGTGATAATTCAACAAGATACACTTTAGAAATCGGAGCATATTCAGAAAACTGTGTACAGGGTAAAAATAGCATCCAGACTGAGTTCTTTACAACACAGACGAGGGCTTGTTGCAGAGCAGCAGCACAGACGAAGGAGTGAAAAAGGAAAAATCAGGATCCCATTTTCTGTCCACTTCAGTGAATGATAAGGCATTGTTGCCGTTTTAACACCAGCGGGCCGACTGTCGTTAAACAGATTGATGATCTCGCAGCATTGCTGCATCGGAATGAATGAGGAGAACATGCAGGGTGTTTTCGCGCAGGATTACAAAGACTCCTTTCTGCAAGTCTGGCACCTAAATTTCTCGCAAATCACAAATTACCAATACTAATATTCCCCACTGACGGATGCGGCCACAGTAGTATTTATTAACTGTGCAGCCGGTCTTTGTGCAAGTGATTCACGCAGTCATCCGAAAGAAATCTGGCAGCATGCAGGGTTCTTACAAAGTCTCTTTCCATAATTATGCATAAATGTTAAAAACAGATTTATTTGTGATGAAACCTGGATTTCATAGTAGAGAGGGGCTGAATACAGAATATACACAATAAATAAAATAAACTACTACTACAAAATCCCCTCCAGTATATTCTTTCCACTTCATATCTGTGCATCAATTTCCCAGTATAAATGCACTGAAACATACTTAAAATATTTTATGAAGGTTCATTTAGGAACCTGAGCATCTCAATTAGTTCCCACGACTTTCTCTATGTATGAACTTCAGTTTTCTTACTGATCTGGGAAGGTGCTTTAGTAGTAGATATACATCTAAATCAGTGGTTTAACGTTAAAAGTTATTGCCTTCACACCATTTTTAAAGAAAAAGCTTCTCAATTGACAAACCTTCATAAAGAGTTTTTTTTTTCTTCTTAAAGCTAAGCACAGCTAGGAAATGGCTAAGATGTAGCCGTGCAGACCCAGGCTATCTGTCATTATGCAAATTAACCCTGGCTTCATTTCCATCTCTCGCCTGCAGCTCCATTTTTCTTTCCTCCATAATGGGAAGTTGTAATGCTGCAGTAATTCAGTCTTACATGTTCAATCAGGAGGCAAACGGTGAAAAAGGTTATCAAACCTGTAATCTGTCGCTAATGGTGGTTAAAACTTGTTTCCAATCACAACCTCTGACAAATCCCACGCAGGAAAACGACTGCTTTGGCTTCTTTTGTTTTAGTATGTATGAACCACAGAACAACTCGATCCGTATTTGTTTTATTTTAGAAACACCAGGTACATAAGTTACCAAAAAAAAAAAAAAACTATTTTCACATTCAATTACCGTCGACGGGGGGAAATAAGTTTTCCGCAGCCCATCAGAACCGAGACGCCGCCGATTCCAACAATCTACGTTCTGTTTTCCAAATGAGATAGAAAACAACATGTTGGAGTGATGAAGAAAAGTGTGACATTTGCAGCTTCCTGACAAACTAACAGCTTTGACAAGCTGCAACCGACTCAAACAAACAGGATTAATCTGTGACAGGTGCGCAGCAGGGGTGACTGATGTGCTGTCTGTTGCTCTGCGTTTAATGGATGTTAGTTGGTGACACCTGGAGGTAAATAAACCTCTGATGACAGTCGGTTCGGGTCACATTTAAGCAGCGTTTGCCAACTTCAGAAACAAGTCGGGAGGGATAAAAAAAAAAAACCTTGACGTCAAGTTTAGCCGACATACGTTCCTTTCGATCGTGAACGTGACTGAGGGCTGAAATGTACATCAGTAACAAAAACAAGACCTCGACAGCAGGTCTTCAGACCCAATTTTGATTTGAAATCCAATTTTTTTGTGTGTTTTTGCTCATACTTCTGATCAATCACACTTCTGTGTGTTCGGCTTACGACCCCAAAGCAACCTGCATGCCCAGAATGATATACGTGTTATTACAAAATGAACTGTGAGATATGGACACGTTACGGTTGGACCCTCCGTGTTTCGCTGAGGTTAGAGACAAGAACCGCCTGCGAAAATAATCTGCGAGTACTGAAATGCGACTTGGAAAATAAATGTGCTGCAGATGAAAGTAGGAATTTATTTAGCAAATCAGATTTGAGTCAAAACTTTAGCTTGCAGTGTGCACAGCTGTTTTAATGTGTGGTTTTCATGTTGAGCAAAGTGTCCCTGAACTGGACCCGTCTGTCAGTCCCTTCCCTTTGCAGCGTGCCGAACGGCGCCCTCTCTCTCTCTCATTGCACCTTCATCCTCAAATAAAGGAGGATTGCAGAGATTTGAGCAGAGGATATCGCGGCTGTGAGTGATCGAGGAGCCTTGCTGATCCGAAAGATGCGAGTCGAGGCGGGTTCAAGATGAGTCGTTACACAAGCTGGAGGATCTTTAGCGTCAAATATACGTTTGTAGTTAAACTGAATCTCGAGAGGTGAAAATTCTGTCTATATGCGCCAAACAAGTCGTCCTCTTTTTAAAGAATATCTGATTTATTGGGAAATGACTGAAAGAGTCGATCTCCTTTCATTGCCAGTGGAAAAAATAAACTGTCAGGTAAATAAAAATAAGTTAATTACAGATTTGTTTGTGCACAACACTAAAGAATACTTCTGTCTCCATTTCCTCCGTTTGTCAGCACCTCTTGCTTTTATTTCGGCTTCTGATGAGACGATCCGTAGTGGTTTCCCAAGCAAAGGTAATGCAATCAAAGACTGCTCTTATATGCCGCTGGTCTCCGATTTCCTTTTCCTCTGGGAAGAAAAATAAATAAATAAATCAAACTACCCTGGAAGATTGAAGAACAAAGGCAGACACATGGTGGAAATGCAGGCAGAAAGAGAAGGGAAACCAAATTATGAAGGAATGGCAGGGGGAAATAAATATTAGAGCCAGATGTTCACTACAAAGAAAAGCAGATCCAAGGTTTAGTGTGTTTGAGCAATCTTCAAATGACTGTTGTGAATCAGATAAGATGAACTCTGCTTTTTTTTTTTTTTTTACGTGCTAATGTTTTTTTTTTAATGCCGTTGTCTGCTGCGAGAAGATGCATGGTTGGGAATTTCATGCCGGACATTTGTATTCAAGGCTTCGTGTGTTTGTCTCAACCAGTTTTGCAAATACACAAGTTCTGACCATTCACCATTTCAAAAACAGTTTACCCGTGCAGTCTTCAGGCATGCGTTTGTTTTCCCACAGCATTCGTCACGCAGCAGAACATTTTGATCACATCTGACCAGAGCACCCTCCTACACGTTTGTGTCCCGTTGCATCACTTGTGGAAAACCGCAAACCAAACTAGTCACGGTTTTCTTTCCACTCGTCGATAAAATCCGGTTCAGTCGAGCACACGGCCGGTTTTCTTCCATTTGCTGCTCTCGCCTTGTTGAAATCAACTGCAAGCTGATCGGAAACTAAAGGAGCTGGTGTCTTTGGATCACTTTGAGCTGTTCCTGATGAAGCTTATCCAGAGGATGATACCACCACCACCATGCATCGTTATGCATCCAAAACATCCGTTTTAATCTCATCTGATCAGGGCAGGCCAATGCCAGTCCTCAAGAACTTTATCCACTTCAACATGGCTGAGTTATTAACTGTTCATTTTGATACATTTCTGAAACCAGGAAAACGTTGAAATCTTGTGGACTGGATTTGTCCACACTTGGATTTTCGGCAGTCGGGTCTTGGTAGGTCTCCATTTGTACACGATGTCTTGAACGGACATCTTTAAGGTCATGTTCACTCAGTAGAGAAATGCAACCCAAATTAGTTTTTCTTTTTTTTTTTTTTTTGCCCATGTGCGACCCATATCTGAAGTTTTTATGGCGGTCTGAAAGGCCCAATTCAGATATTTCTACCCCACAAAAAAAAAAGAAAAAAAAGAATCTGATTTGTGCCACTTCTACACCAAGTTGGACATGGATTGGATTGTTTTCAAAGCATTTGCAGTCTGAATAGTCATGTTGTATTTTATTCTACTTTACATGATTGATATAAGACATGAATCATAAATCATAAAGTTTCTTCTACCCAACTTTGTTCACCACCACTCCTGACTCTGACTCTATATACAAGTTGTAGTTGATGCTTTCTAAAACGTCTTTGCCATTTTGTGACAATAATGCTGCTGATTCCCATTGATGAAAAGAACTTTAAAAACAATCCACAGACGGTGGCATCCATTATTACCCCTGTCAGCAATGCAGGGGTAATAATGCATTGTTACCCCTGCATTGCTGTGTGTCGACATTTTTCTGCGAGTGCTGGTCACTTTGGGGCCATAAACGGCTCACGCAAAAGCCTCACTGTGGTTGGATTTATTTAGTAGCACCAACGACCACAAAAAAAAAAAAAAAAAAAAATGGATTTCAGCAAAAAAAATCAGAATTTAATATCAAGATCTGCTGTAGATGACGGATGTTGCTTAATAAGTTAGTTCTCCACAACTTTCCCCTTCACCTGTTGTGTTGCTTACTACTCTTTGTTGCTGCTTTTTTTTTTTTACACGTGATCTCTTAAAAAAAAAAAAAAGAAAGAACCGGAGGCCTTCAGAAAACAGAAGCATTCATAAACTATACACAAAAGGCTTTTATTAACCAACTCTAGGAAACTGGTTACATTTTATCGAGGGATACCAAAGAAAAGGGGGCTGAGTGGAGATGTGTGTGAAATTATGTTTAATTTTCCTTTTACGTCACAATTATTCACTTTTCGGGAAGTCAGTAAAAGCTAATCATGTGAAAAAAATAGCAAGAAGGGACTAAATATCCTGCCATATTCCCTCAAAACGAGAACACAGACGCACACCTTGAACACGCAGGAAACACGAAGGAAGAGGACATTTCAGGTGCACATCCCAACAAAACGGCGCAGAAGGTGCAGGGAGAAGTGACTGACACACACAGAAGGAGAGGGGGTGGTGGGGTGGGGGGGGGGCGACGCAGCCTCCCCTCCCCACCTCTCGCTTGGCGTGCTTGGAAACCATGGCAGCAGTGTCTCGCAGTGCCGCAGCCGTCTCCATGCCAACGCTGGTGGCAGTTTTCAGTGGAGATCAGACTCACCAGGTGACACCTGAGGAACACACACACACACACCCACGCATATGCACACACACACACACACACACACTCGCATACACATGCAGGGAGGTGGTGAGAGGAGAAAAAAAAACGGAACAAAGAGAAGGTGAGCTTTACAGAGGTGAAGGGTTGGAACACATGCAGAGGTGTACACAAGCAGAAAACACGCAGACACACACACACACACACACACACACAGAGCAATGCTTTCAGCAGGTGTGTAGAAAGGCAGCCTCTCTTTTATCCCTCTCCTCCTGTTCTGAGTCAGAGTGCTGCACTCTGTCTCTTTAATTAGAGAGCAAGTCTCTCTGCATCTACACGGGGGCCACTGCACACAACCGGCATCCGCAGCCCATCTTCATACTTCCCTCTGAACAAATATCAGCTGCACAAAACTGACAGGAGCCCTCCATCAGTCTCCCACAAAGATAAAAAAAAACCTCCAAAAAGCTCCTCTACTGGCCACATGTTAATAAGCAAACTAGTCTGAGCTCTCAAGGACTGTGGAGGCCACACGCCGAGGGAGAGAGAAGCATCATCTTAATGCATTCAGGTTCCTTATTCACGCCGATTCCCCCGCTGGGCGCGCCGACTCATTTACCTAAACAACGCATTTCAGGCAGGGTGAAAAGGACACACAGGTAGAGAGGTGTGTGTGTGTGTGTTTAAGAGGTTGACTGATAGCCTGCTATTGCCCTTTATGAGAAGGGGGTGCGGGGGGGAGGTTATCTGCACAAAGCAGCATGTGTGCGTTAGGGTACAGAGGAGGAGAGCGGCTAGTGGCACAGGAGAGTATATGTAGGCTAGCTCTGCCGGCGTCTGCATCTGATAGAGCAGAAAGGAGGCATGAAAAGACAGTCGAGGAACGGCAAACAGAGAAGGAGAGAGCGAATGAGAGGAGGGAGAGAGAGAGAGAACAAAAGAGGAAAGGCCCTTGAGTGAAAAGGCGGCTGAGAAATGTGGTACTTGACCTCAAATATCTGCTTAGCATGAATAAACGAGGCTGAAACGTCTGTTTTTTATCCGTCTCTGATTTCCTGTGCATTAACAGGAATATGCATGTCTGGTTGGAGGGGAAAAACAAGGCAGCTCCTGATTGTATGTCGATAGTGTTACTAATGCTAACTCCAACAGATCAGCAAAATCCAAGGTTATAAAGGTCATTTCGCCTCAGGTTTTTTATTTTATTTAAACAGATTCATTGAAAGTTGTTTTGATGAAGGCTCTCCTGTTTCCTCTTATTTGTGCTTGGAGCTACAAAGTATTTGTCACTGAGATAATGGGAACAAAGAGCACCCACGTCTGTTCAAACTGCAATAACGAGCAAAAACTAGTTCTAATGGTTTTCAAAACCTTGCCTGTGACAGCAGCTACTTTTTAAATAATCTTTAGTGATTAGCTGAAATGCCATTTCTGTTCATTATAATTCTGGTTCATCTTTATTTCATTAGGTTACATTTCCTACTTAACATCTAACAATTGTTGGCATAAACATTTCCAAAATAAATTGTTTTCCTTTGCAGCATCCGTCTTCACTTACAACATCCGTTAACCGAGATGCTACTGCACAGCTAGCTTGATTTTTGTGATAGAAAGCCTGGACGATATTGTACTTTTATACCACGCCTCCTAGCATTACAAAATAAAGTGACTAGCTGGTTAAATGTGTGCATAGGACTGAACTACAATGACGCACAGTTATTGGTTCCACCCAGCAGAACAGATCTGAGATCAGGCTGGAGCAAGAGTTGCAAACAAACAAGTTTTGCAATGGAACTGAGCCTTCTAGTTGACTCTGATAAAAACTCCTTGCCGCTTTAGGAATCGTCAGCCGCCGAGGACGAGGTTCAGAATCAAAGGGTGAAAGGTTCAGTACATTAACCACTGCTTGAAGCCACAATTAACCATGGACTGGAGGAAAAGCTGTTTGAATTTTGAAATCAGAAAAATCAAATTTGAAGTCGACGCATCCAGACAAATATCTTCTTTGATGTCAATAAAACATTAATTTTTCAGTTATATATACCATGTGTTTTGCAAACAGTGACCCAACGACTGTTGTTACAAACTGAGAATAAACTGGTTCAGTCGAGCCCAAAATAATTTGAAAACTAGGTTTCTTCTAATACCCCAAATGTGCAAAATGCCTTTCTAAAAAAATATTACTTGTTTAGAATATTATGCGGTTCACTGCTGAGTAAGTTAAAATAAGTTCAAAAGTTTTGATCCCACAACATTTCTACGTCCGTCAGCAGGCCGAACAAGTTCCAGCGACGTACGACGCAGCAGCAAAGACGGCGGCGCTGTGATTGGTGCCAAACCAACAACACTGACTAGAGGTTTGTAGATCAATATGTTTGTGGTTTGTCGGATAATGTTGGTTGGATCCGTCCTGCTTTTAACGGCGTCACACACGCCGTCAGACCACAGGAAGGGGAAAAAAAAAAAAAAGGCGCGCATCGATCCGGATACTTCAACACGCCAGGCCGAGGTTTTGTGCCCGCTGGCACACAGCGCTGTCATTATGGTTGAATTTAGCTTACAGACCAAACAATAGGAAGATGGAGATTACCCACACATGCTCACACACACACACACATGTTTGTCTGGCTATCTTTGTGGGGACTTTCCATTGACTTCCATTCATTTCTACAGCCTAAACCTTACCTTTACCCTTTCACTAACCCTAACCATCACATACCTAACCCTAACCAAAACTCAATTCATACCTTACTCCTAAATCTGACCCCTGACCCAAAAACAGGGTTTCCCCTCGTGGGGACCAGGCTCCGGTCCCCACGAGGAGCAATTGGTCCCCACAACGTAGTATATGTCAGGAAAATCGTCCCCACAAGGTATTACAAACAAACGCGCGCACACACACACACACACATGGATAGAAAAAAGAAACAGTCATTACTGGCATGCTGTTTAGCCGTCTGTGTCTGTGTATTTTCCATCAGCAGTGGGCTAAACGCTCTCCGCTGATGGAAACGTCTGCAACGCACCGAAACAAACCCCTTTCCCTCTCCGCAGCATTTAAGGAAACTTCACGTTCCAATTGTTGGTTTTCTTTGCTCTTTAAATAGTAATGACATTTTTTTGGGGGGAGGTTTTCTGGTCTTCTGAGCCTCTACTGCTTTAAAATGTTGTTCCAAGTGTGAGTTTTGTCTTTTTTGTGTGTGTGCGGCAACCGCCTGAGGGTACGCTCGCACAACATGGCGTGCAGATCCACTGCAGGGTTGTTGTCTTTTTTTAAAATTTTATTTCGTGGTGTGAGGAACAGGTGAGAGACGAGCCTAGCCTGCGCTCAGACATTAAGAGAAGCGAGCTCGCACACCAAAAACGAGGGGGGAGGGAAAAAACTTCAACAAATATTTCTCTGGCATTACTGCAGCGCCCAATGTTCACTCAAGTACACAATCCTGCGATTGTTTCAAACCCTGCATTTACCAAAGATGCCTGTCTGGAACAAGTTAAAAATCAGAGAAACATGCAGCAGATAATTGGGAACATATCCACACAGAGCTCTGTTTATACCAGGGAATGTTTTCGTGCATTATGCCTCCGGAGGCTGTGAGAATATTTGACAGCATCTCGAGCAGATGAGAACTTTTGCTCCGCGCAGTTCATGTGTCCGGCTTCCTCACGAACGAAGAGTTTGCGTAATTTGCGGAGATTAGACAGATTAAGTTGACGGCAAGCTCGTGTGCGTCTGCGTGTTTAGGTTTCGATTCCTGTAATAGAGGGCACATTATGTAGGTAAGTGAGTAAGTGCTACAGTGACATGTAAGGTTTGTTTGCCTTCAGGGAACAAACAAAACCAGCTGCGTTCTGTAAGGAATGGAGGTTTTATTGATGCTTAAACAGAAAACGATGAAGAGGTGCATCATTTTTTCAGACGTTTTGCACCTACAACCAGCTATTAAGTCTTAATTTTCCCGTTCTCTGCTTCTGCTTTCTAACAAACAGCAACAGCCATCAGGTGTTTGTAATTACTGCAATGAGGTCTTTTACATCACTATGAAAGAATTTTGGCCAGCTTTTCTTTGCAGAACTGGTTTGTTTATATTGAGTGTGGTGCAGTGTTAGTGCAAAAATTAAGAATATTGCGCACCAAGAGGCGGCTACTGATTGACAAGTTCAATAAAGGGCCATATTTGTGTATTCAGAAAGCAAATAAAGCTGTCACAGATCACAGACTAGGTTTCAAATATTCTGCTTTTAGAGTTAGAGTAATGTAGTCCATGTTTAAAGAGTTAAGTATTTTTAAATTACTTAACTCTACTTAAGTTTTTTTAACTAGCAGAATAGGTTACAGATGCTCAAGGTAGCAAAAAACTAGATGGCCATTAACCGAATCAGACGCCAACTTCAGCTCCATTTTATGTTCAAGTTTGGTGTCACAATGGACTTCTGTAAACTGTAAAGAGAAAGTCAATGCATCCAATTCATGTTTGCTTACGTATAGTGAATGAGAAATATTTGATAAATTAAAAAAAAAATAGTACGAGCCACAGGTGATCAGGCTGGGTATTTTAGCTGTTAGCCTATCTAAGGCTAATGCTAGCTAGGCTAACGCTTGCGCTAGCCAATCCAGTGGGTGACCAGCCTATGGATGTCAGCTGTTAGCCCAACGTCATCTTCTCAATTGCCAGAGTCAAGTACGACTTGTGCAATGCCTTGTCTATAGCTCACATGTTCAAAGTGATCTAAACCATTTTTGTTATTAAATGTTGAGTCTTATTCAAAAATTCCTAGGGAAAAATATTAACCACATTCAAGTGGTTTTACTACTACGGTATAAACATTTGGTAGCTGGAAGGTTACCCAGCATAAAGACCTGCCCATCGTTTAACAGTAAACCTCATCTATGCTAGAAAAACTCTAGAACATTCAGTATTTTTTCAGTATTTGTTCTTCTTTGGTATGTTTTGGTTCCTTTTTAATTCATTTCCTTTTTTTTTTCAAACGTTGGTCTTGTGACTGTGATAAATACTGAACTATAATTTCTGATGCAACAGAAGTAACTTTGCTTCTCGTTTGTTCACCTTCAGGAAATCTTCCTTCTTGAAACCGTTTGGCCAATTTATGTTTGTTATGTGATTTATTCGGGGTGGACTTTTATTATTGTTTTAAATCTGACTAAGTATCTGACCAAGAACATTTTTTGAAAAGGTGTGAAATTTTAGAATAAAAGCATGAATGCTTTGTCAGCATTGGCATTGTTTGAAGTCATAAAAATGGGCAAAGGTGGTTCTATAAGGAATACCGAAAAGCATACTTTTCATTGAAATTTGTAGTTCTTCTGGTTTAAATACCTTCGTTAAGCACTGCATTCTGTAAATAAATTCTGGCTGTGTGGAAATGATGAGCATAAATATTATTTACCACGTTGTATTTGATAACCAAACAAAAAGAGAAGATGAAGGACGACTACTGGACTCGTGCCATCTCCTATGCTCATCACCCCACGAGGGAACGTGATGAAATAACAGTCAAGATTGCCCGGGCTTTGAAGAACTACAGGTTTTTATTTGAACAAATCACGTCAGTGAAAGCAGGACGCCAATGCGAGACAGAAGAGAAGGGATTCTGCCACAATTTAAAGAAAACAGGAGGAAACGGACCAAGCTGATGAAATAAAACGGAAAATGGCTGAACAGATAAACATCTTGTTTACCTTCAGTAGACTTGGACACAAACATCTGGAAGCCAATTTATCGAGAAAATAAAGAGAAATTACACAAAAGAAAAGATTCACATGGGAGCATTCAGAGTAGAAAAAATGTTGATTTGGTAATAAAATGGCGTGCTACGACAAACATTGGCTTTTATAATCAGAGCTTCAAGGGTCAGATGCTCTTAATGAAAAATTCCAGACACCTTGTGTTTTTGTGTGATCTTTTCCTTAAACAATTAAATCATTTTCTCTGCACCACGATGAGAACAAGTCTTTAGGTTCAGAGAGGTGTAGACTCTAGTTCCTCGGGTACAATTTCCAGATGCCTGAAGGCATCCATTTTATATCGTTTTAAGCTTCTCACAAATATCTCGGAGTGAGGTTTTAACAGCTTCCATAAAATTAACGTAACCAAAGCAATTTTGTAGTTTATTCTTGCTCAGGATGCCTATGAACCTGTAATTAGTAATTCATGACTTCCTGTTTCTCTGGGGTGTAATTATGACGTGACTCAGAGGCCCATTTCCTTTAGCTACTTTGACAGATGCACATGCTGATCTTGAAAATAAATAAATAAATAAATCAATCAAGAAATGCACAAAAATAGCAGCTAAACCTTTAGCCGAAAGCCACTTCTACAGTCAGAGCAGCAGCTTGTTCAAAACCAAAGGGACTGTGACAAACAATGAAGACCCAGGTTAAACTTGCCTCCACATATAGTGATAAGGATGGTAGAGCAGGTAATAAATTATGCAAATATCAGTGCTTGCGAACAGAAATTAGATATTGGACCACGCAATCTTCTACCGAATCGTTCGAAGCTATCCAACAGCAGGTGGCTGTTTGGAGCTTTAGCTACGCTATCCTACAAGAAGTTTTCTTAGCAAGTTTTCTAAATGTATCCAAGACCATTTCTTCCACAAACATGACTAAGTAGACTGAGCTTTTCTGCAAAAAACAAAAAAAAAACTACCACTGAGTGGACCAAACACAAAGCTCAGGACGGATATGTAGAAAGGCAGCTCAAACCCAGTGTTAATCTAAAGATTTTTCCTAGATTTGCTTGTACCATATTACCATATTTCCTCTCTACCCACCCCCCATCAGTGTTTTCATCCTCTTTGGAGCTCCAGCCACTGACTTGCACCCCCCAATCAGTAGCAGTGGCTTGGGCTGCTAATTGAATCGAGCAGGAGGTCTAATTCTAATGTGCAGCAGATGGTTGGGGCATTCCTTCATCAAACCAACCCAGAGCGGCCACCGTGCCGCTCGATGATCTGCCTTGTGTAACGTAAACCTTCAAGGAGGGAGGGACAGAGTGACCCTTTCCTCAGTCACCTTGAGGTTAGGCACACATTCAACTCTTTAATTTTTGACATTAGTTGTGTCCATAGGCTTGAAGCTTGTATTTGATCATCAAAACTGTCTAATATAGATGTGAGTTGGTGCAGGCATGAAGGAGGGAGTGTATATGTTTGAACAAAGTGTTTTGGAAAGGCAATAGGAGAAAATGATGCTGCGTTTTTTGTTACGGAGGTGGACAAAACCGCCACTGGATGGCAGTGTTGAGCCGCACTCAGCCTCAGGCCCCGCTGAAGAAATAATAAAGACACAAATCAATGGCCATAATTTGGACAGTCTCAGCCTAGGTTAGACTTATAATTTCCCCTGGTTTCTAAAACTGCATTTGGAGAGTAAACACAGCAAACGCTAAATCACAACAGACAGAGCGGGAAAGGACGGGGGGAACCAAGGGACGAGGATAAATAGAGGAAGAAACAGAGCGAGAGAGAGAGAGAGAGAACTTAAGAAAAACAGGATAAAATCGTAACAACTAATGTAATAATAACAGCAGAGATGGGGAACGCTGCCTCTCACAATGGCCACCGTCACAAGCTATCAAGTGCATCGGGGACAGCGCATCAGAGAGGGAGAGGGTGTGTTAAACGTGTGTGTGCGCGCGCCACCAAACACGGTGCGGCGTTTGCGTGCACGAGGCTGCGCACGCTGCTCCGAGATGGCTCCCCAGAGTGCAGCCTGAGAGCTATGAGGAAGATTATGAGTGAGATAGAAAGCACACATGAATCTGGGCTTTGTTGTGAGGCGGATAATAAAAGATGGGACTCTTTGTCAGCATGGCTAAGTGTATGTTTCAGGAGTAAATGACTGACAACAGAAAACAGCCATTTGGGCCGTGACTGTGACAGTAGCTCTTTGTGTGAACATCTTAGACTCGTGAGCAAGTCTGTTTATACATTTTTCCCCCCCAGCCCACAAATGTATGAGTGTAAGTAGTTATTTAGAGCCATCACTATGAATGTTCTGTTTGTGGGGTTATTTTGGAGAGGAGAGATGAGAATATGGATTATAATAACAGGTGATTTTTCTTCTAATAACCCATTCGATCACATGTATGTCGCCTGTTTTTCTTCGAAGACAAACTAGGTCAGTTATCGTTTGCTGCCAGTGGTCTGAGCTCTAAAGCCACACTGGAACACAAGCCGAAAAGTACAATGTCACGACAAAGTCGGCAAGTTAGGAACAGTGCAGGCTGGCAGCAGCAAACCCAGCCTGCAGTCAGAGCAGAGAGGAGATCAAGCCCACTCTGTTTCCACATTGCAAATGAATCCCACAAGCACAAATCTGCTGCTGCTGACCTCGCTCTGGATTACAAAGCAGAATGCAACTAGGTAATGATTTTTTTGTTTTGTTTTGAAAAAACACTAATCTTCTCTGCTGACCTTTAGAAACCATTAGGGACACTGATGATCTTTTAAAGAAAATCCAGACCGACATTAAATACCTTTATACATTTCACCCTTACACGTTCGTCTCCGGTCCAGTAGGTTGACTTTACGACAGACGGGTTCACTGTCAAAATCAAGTTGGTAGTTAACTTTGGTCCAGCAGTTTCTGCCCCAGAGTAACAAATGGCAACAAAAAAAGTGGGGAGGAGCTGTCAGTTACTGATTGCTATGGTGACCACCAACTGTCAGCCTAACAGAACTTCATACACCAGTTAATGTCTGGAGAAACAACCAAACAAAATAAATTCAAAGACTAAAGCAAATTTTGAGAAAATTCACATCTATAATATTGTTAAAATAAAACCCTGCTGCATATAGACATCCAGTTGTTCTTACTGGCACAACATTAGCAAACTTATAAAGTTAGCGGAAGCTACTCTAGCTAGCTTTAATCTGGTGTTAGCCGAGTTGTTTATTAATCCACGTTAGCAACAAACAACCTAGCACTACATCTAGCGTCTAGAGTTGGTATTAGAAGTCATGTAATGTTAGCAACAGTCCAGTACTAACTCTTACTAACTTCATTACCTTCGGCAGCTGTCTAGTGTTAGCGGTAGAAGCAGCATTAGCAAAACTGTCAAATTCAGTTTTTACATTGAAATCATGTCTATTTTGAGCAAAACATCATATAATGTGTTGTAATCTCTTAGAATTCTGACTAAATTGGCAGAAAAACAAGGTTGACTTCGGACTTTGTATACAATATGAATATGTATGCTACAGCAAATTAAAAATTTAGGGCGATAATTCTAAAGCATGAACATTTGGTTATTTGTCATGGAAAATTTTAACCCAATCAAAAACGATTTGTTTGTTTACTGAGAATACTGGTTACATAAACAACTGTTATTTAATCTTTCATTTAGTAGATTTAATTTATATATTAGATTTGGCAAACCAGTTGCCTTTGTGTTGAAAATAGTAGCTTTATTTTAAGGTATTGTTTAATGGAAACATATTTCAATATCATTGAACAGGTGGATATTTTTCGCACTCAAAAGCTCATGACTTAACGTGTACTTTTTAAACTTATGCTAACATGTTTGCCTCTGTGACAAAATAAATGCTTTACATAATGGGACTCATAATTCGTAAATAGTTTTTCTCCAATTTCCTTAAAATGTCAAGGTAAAAAAAATTATAATAATTCTGCCTCAATAACAAGAATGATAGAAATAAGATCGTAGATCATTGTTGAAAATCTTCCAAAATTTGTCAGTCTATGATGCAAGTTGTTGGGCTTTACTCGGTGTACATCCCAGAGATTTAAATGCAATTCTCCGCAATAAAAATCAAGTTTTAGGCATTTTAAATATTTCCCCCGTGAATGTTTTTATCGCACTAGAAGGAGTACGAGTAAAATAAGCAGTCAACGTCACAGCTGAACATTTCCACAGCGGTGCACTGAAGCTGTGACAGTCAAAATCACAGATTCAAACATAACAAACCCACGGAACCAGTCCTGTCAACTTGCAGGGTGGGACTTGTCAGCAGTGGCAGTTGGGAGCCTGGTTTATCTAACATTAGCAACATATTATTAGCTGTTTGCTGACAGCATCAAGCTGCCGAGGAAATGTTTGAGGGTTGCAGCCAGGCAAGTGGCAGGGTGCATATTTACATATTTACAGACTTTAAGGGATGTAAAGTTGCAGCTAAACTCTTTTAAGGAATGGTGGTTTTTGTTTCAGGAACGAGCTTAAAATATGCATCGATAAATGTGATTCATTTTGCGGGTTTTAATGAAAATCAGTGTCGCAGTTTAAAAATTCATAGCATTTCAAGAGCGGCAGCTTGGAAATGTGTTTAAAAAAAACTGCATTGAATATTAGATTCTGAATAAATTTATGAAGCACATTTATAGCAGGGGAAAAGCAAGTAGACTTTCTTGGTTTTTCCAAATATGGCTACATATGCATCTTCAAAATAATTAGATTAAAATAAAACATCCATAGTTACAGATGTTAGAGATGCAGATGGATCCAATATATTGTTAAATGTGTAGTTTACACTAAAGCTAAGGCTGACGGTGCCTTTATAACGGTGGAATATTTTGACTTTGTCAGGTTATAAACCAGAAACTTTGTAATTTACTACAATACATTTATGGTTTGCAAAATTAAAATGAAGGTAAGGGGCAATTGCTAACCTACAACAATATTTCTGTCCTAAACCTAAACTGACAGGTCATGCGAGGACAGGGAAACGACTGCAAGTCCCATGGTAACTCTGGAGGAGCTGCTGAGATCCACATCTGAGGTGGAAGAATCTGTCAGCAGGACTGTTGGTGTGAACCTTCTGCTCATCTTCAACAGTGAACAGAAAACCTGCAAAAAACAACTTTGAGGTAAGGGTTGAGGTCAAACTTCCACTACGCCTTTTTTTTTTAACATGTTGTAGAAAAAAAAATGGGCACAATTTTTCTTTCATTGGGCTATCAAAGTTTGTAATGATATAAACTATGAAGAGCTTCAAGGAAAGTAAACATTTCTAACACTGTAGTTAATTACCTGCTATGTAAAAAAAGACAGATTTTTTTTAAATTTGTGGGAGAAAAGCAAGCTCGCTTTTAAAATTTATTTTAAATTGTGAAATAATGACTTAAACAAGATTTCTACATTTTCTTCCTTTTCCAAAAAAAAAAATCATAGCAAGTTAAATTTTCTCAGAACTTGCAGCTAAATTCATCCATTTTTATTTCATGATTCTAACAAGCCTGTTTGAATTTCTTTCTTTTTTTTTGCAGTGTGCATCACTGATTTATTTCTTTCCCACATGCGCTCAGATTGTGAAATATTGTCCCCGTCACCAAAGTGTGCAGTGATGTCTCTCTCCGTTTAGTAATCTTTGCTAGATTCTCTGTACGTGTGTGTCTATAGGCTTGCAGCCGATAATGTCTCAGTGTGTCTTACTCGCATTGTCCATAGTATCATCATTAATCATTTCTCCTCCTCCCAGACGTGGCCATCAGTTATTGAGAGGAGCAATAATTTGGAATTGATTTAGTCCCCACACACACAGAGGCTGACACAGAATATAAAACACTCCTTCGGCAAGACAAGAATGAAAGCCGCATAAAGGACCGTCAGCATATAACTGTATTTTTTCCTCTCTGTACATCCAGCTTTGCTCTTATGTTATTTCCTTTCGGTTTGAATGTGAGCTTATTTACTTTACTTGTATGGGGAAACAAAAATCTTTAACAAAAAGCCGAGTTGCATTAATAGGTTTTAAATTCAGCAGAGTGTGAAAGAGTCAGTCTCGCACCTTGAAATGGTTTAAAGAAAAAACAAGAGGGAAGTCAAAGCCGAACCTCTAAACAGGAAACCGATTGACGTACGAGGGTTAAGGGAACATTTTTAAAGATCTTCATTCTCTGTCCATCAAGAAGCTGAAGAAACAGTCCCAGAGGAAGCCTCCTCTATTCATCGGAGCTGCACACCAGTTGGCATCAAGATAGTAAAGATGACAAGGCAGGAAAGAAAAATTTAGTGGCATTAACTGAAAGTTTGCATACATTTTTAAATATTGTAATTTCTAATAGCTTATTGGGAATCAATTATAAAGTCCTTGCGTTCCTATATGGCCTCAACCAAGAGTCCTTTAAGAAATAAGTTGTGGGGTTTTGTGGAGCCAGAACTTTTCAGGCAACAGAAATGTCTCAACAGTTCACGCAAAGGCCGCTTTGCAAATGCTTGAACCGCAGATGGACCCATCGGACCTTGTGGCTCTTCTAAGAGCTAGAGATGTCGATGCAAAGTTTTTGTGCATTCAATCATTTGTGTAACAAGTTGAGGCAATGTCACACTGTGTCTGGTAAGACAAGCACTGGGAAACTGGGTTGAGCTGTTATTTGAAAACAAAGACGTGCAAGTTTAAATTTCCCTCGTCAGATTTTAGTATTTATTAGGACTGTCTGCTTTAGGGACTGTAAGCATCGGTCAGAGGGCATTTATCGTAAAATTTCAGATTTGCAAAACTCTGCCGTGTCCAAATTCTGATTTTTATGTACCTACATCCAAGGACACTGAAACGGGAACCAGAAAATCTGCATGGGATAGTAAATAGTTAATTCTGTTCACCAGTTGTCTAGAGAATCAGATGCTGCAGCATGATGCCCATTTTTCAATCCGACAGCGATGGGTTCATTTTTAAAAAGTCCTTAATATTCCGACTATAGTTAACCGAGTTTCCCTCCCTCAGTATAAACATCTACACTGAAGAATGTTGTCAGCAAAAACTGGTTGCATTTAGGGATGGTTCAATGTGCCTGTTCTTTACCCCACACTCAGTTCCTTCATTCCAATTCAAATCAAGTTTATTTCATCATAAAACAACGTTGCATGTTGAAAACCAATCAACCGTTTTGTACACAAGTTTTCTAGCCACAGGATCATTTGCAAACCCAGTCCTTGGTTGCCATCCTTTCACTCATCCTTAGTTCCTTCTTTCCTCCTCTGCTCCATTCTTCCTCTTTTCCTTCCTACCCAACACGGCTCCTCCCTTCCTCTCATAGTTACTAAGTTCCTTCCCTTTCCCCATTATTCTTCCCATTTATCCTCATATTTTCTGAGAACTTTGTGAATGAGTCTGGAAGTGTTTTCATGAGTTGTGTGTTGGAACCCTGTTAATACTAACCAAGTATAATGGCAATCAAAACCAGGAACCTTTGACCCCCACTTCACAAACTCGTTTAAAATGCTGGAGGAAAAGGAGGGAAACGGCAAACAACGCGTCTCTTGGACCAACACGCGACCTGTCCGCTTTGGCAGGTCGTCAGGACAACCCAATTCTTCACAATCTAATGTCTCATCTCCGACCTCAGCGTCTAATCAGACTCAGCTGACCGCATGATGCCAGTTATCAAGAGGATGCCAGTCGTAATGCCATCAAGTCATTGGTTTTGCAGCAGCCTCGTACAAGAATTACTTTATTTTTAGTGGTTGTTACAGCGGCAAGAATTCATTTTAAATTGCAGAACATTTACTCAAAATGTTTAAATTTTTGCTATTCCTTTTCTTCAGACCATCTAACCAACACAACTGTCAAACTCTCCAAGAAGTTTCACTTTTTGGAGATTTCACTCGACAGACTAGCACCACAGCCTGTTACACTCTACAAAACCAAAACCTGCTGCTGTTGTTTTGCTGTTGCATTTCTATTGTTTTCTCCTCCATGCTCTCTTTAATTGGTTTTACTTTCTATAGATGCTTTGCATAACTGGATGTGATGGTGGTGGTGGTGGTGGTGGTGGGGGGGGGACCCTTCAACTTCTAAACTGGATCCCTTAAATGGCAGCACTCGGCACCAATTACTCACAAAGCAACCAGCCAGGAAAAAAAAAAAACACATGAAAGTTATGGTTCAATTAGGGAAGGTAACAATAATCTAATCCATGAATTAGCTAAAGTCAATTAGGACAACTCGCCAATTAAGAACAACTCTGTTACTTGAGGGCAAAGCTATAATAAGCCTGTGAGGGAGCCGCGCTCAGACGGTGTCCTTGCTTGTTTGTGTCACGCTCAGCAAACGCCGAGCTCTGAACGAGCTTTTTTTGATTTGGAATTAGACTGCAAATTGAATTTTCGCAGAGAACAAGTCGCTGTTTGGTCACACGAGGACACTGGAGTTAGTTTGAGAGAGAAAAAAAAAAAAAAAACGAAAACAAGGGAGACAGAAGGAGACGGCGTGGCTTAGCCTGACTATTTATAGATGCTGTGTCAGTGTGAATATACTCCATGCTGAAGCTTGTTGTGGAGCAGACTTGCTGCCTTTTGGTTGCTGGGGTAAAAGACTTTAAAAAGGCTGAACACCACAAACCTGATTACCTGACTCAAAACAGATATAGTGCAGTGCAAAATTGTTGAATTACAAAAAGTCTATCTGAAGGACTTCTGAGGAGTTTCTTGTTTGTTTTGGCACATTTAGTCCAGTTTTATTGTTTGATTTTGACTTCTGAATTGTTCATTCAAAGAAGGCTCCAAAATTCAAGACATGAACAAATTTTATTCCGACATAAAAGGAACTATTTTTAAATGTTTTCTTAAATGTCTGTCATAAAAATGCAACATATTCAGATTTTGTTTCTTAGTTGAGCCCAAAGAAAATACTGACAACCATAGTTTGACAAACAGAAAATACAACTTAGCACCAATAAGGTGGTATATCAAGGGAAAACATCAGATATCATCTGAAGAATGATAAGAAAATACGCGCGGTTTTACGAGCGTACTGGTGTGTTTTAAGATGCCGAGATGGAAACGTCAGCAGTAATAAGCAGCATTTTCCTCTGCATATCAATCTTACAAGGCTTATTTAATTTCCCAAAAAGTTCAGGTCCACAATTCATATATTTTTGAGACAATGAGAAAATATTGATCCCAAGTGGGATGCATTCCAGATGTGTGTCCAGCAGATTCATCCCAAGGTTCAACCGTATAAGGAAGCTGCACAACCCTTTAAATTTCCTGCAATTTATCCAAAATCCTTACAAACCCGTCCCCTGCTCCCCCCACCCCAAAAGAACAGAGCATGCCAACAGAAGTTACAATACAAACTTTGAGAGAAACGGATGCAATTTAAGGAAATATCAGAGGTTTTCAGTGGAAATAAGACTTTATATTGGCCATTTGTTTGCCTTTCTGAGTAGTTTGACAAAAGCATTTACTGTGTCTACAGTTATGATTCTATCATTGGCTTACATCCTTGAAATCTGAAGAATCTCACCTTTCCAATAATATATAAGGGTGCTGTAAAAGAATTGTGTGTTTTCATGTCCCACTTGTAGGATGCATCGTTAATGTGCCCCCAATGAAAGGTGCCATGCACTCAGACTTGATTTGATAAGTTTGGACATGAGCTGCATGGTGGCACAGCTGATCACACTGTCACCATGCATCAAGAAGGTCCTTGGTTCAAATCCCAACTGTGAGTCTTTCTGCATGCTCTCCCTGTGAATGTGTGGCTTCTCGCCGGGTATTCGGGCGTTGTCCCAGAAAACATATCAATGGTTAATTGAGTAGTCTAATCTGCTCCTCAGTATGAGTGTGTGTGTGGTTGTGTGTCCTGTGTGGCTCTCTGATGGACTGGTGACTTTCCAGGGCATTCCCTGCCCCTCGCCCAACGACAGCTGCAGACAGACACCAGCCACCCCGGCAACCCCACACGAACCAACAGGTGAAGGCAGTGGATAGACGGATGGATATTTGGACATTTTCTGTCCTTCCAGATCTATATCAGGACCGGCTTAGAAGTTAAAGCTCGGAGTGAGGATGTAGTGATGGTGGAAAAGAAAGAAGAAGATGCCTTCCCAGCTCTACTCTGCTTTTTTAGGCCAATTCCTCTCCAATTGTCGACTTTTCTCTGATGGGATCTGAAAGAAATAAATATTTTCTAAAAAAAAAAAAAAAAAGCAGCAAAATATCCTTCAGAGTCACAAGAACATATGATTGAGATTAATTTGATCAGACTCAGATCCTGGGGAAGGAGAATAAGGAAGGAGTGGTTTGACACTTTTGCACGGCCTCTGACGTCCCTGAGGCACGATGAAACTTGAGCTTTAAAGCCAACCCGCCTTTGACACACATGGCCCTCCTATTGTGATCATATCTTATGGTTTTTATTAACATTTCTGGTGCAAATAGTCCAGACAGAGGTTATCCTTCCTTTCAGAGAATAAACTGAATTTAAGTGATGATGTGAAGAAGCTCTGGGGCAGCTGAGACCACGAAGATTCAGAGAAACGGTCAGCATCCCCTCTTTGAACGCAACATCTCTTCTGCGACGTGAAGCTGAAGATTTCTGTTACTGAAACGTCTGAATCATAAACCTCTGACACATCCGCAGGCCAGATTTATTCATACTCGCCAAATCCGTGCTCGCGTGACCTCGGCGAGCAGCAGGCAAGTGGAGAGAGGCGAGGGGCCCGGTTTGATGTTGACTCAGGCTGACAGGCGCAGAGGACTGCTGGGTGAGCTGGCTCTGTTGCCCCAGGACCACAGAGGGGCCCAAAGTCTCCTCCTGCACGGTCCCACCTCTCGTATGACGGAAATTAAGCTTCATCTCCATTTCCTCCAGCCTGAGACGGAGACCTTATCCGTGTGGGCCGGCGGTGTCTGCCACAGGCTACATCGGTGACTCACCACAGACTCTGAACTCTTTCTGCTGTCAGAGCCGTAAACCTACACCTGGCAGCCATTCATCATTCCCAGCAGCACTGTCGAAGTGCAGGGCTCATATACATATGTATATTCATGCACACACGACCCATGGTTTGCAGTAGAAAGTATTTGAAAGGGTATCCACCTTTACCCCGGAGCCCCGGGGAGCATAACAAGAGTCTCACATGGCAGACCCAGGAGAAAAACACTGTATGCTGACAGATGACAAGGTCAAGCGAATAACTTAGCCTTAAAATTCAAACACTAATGCCGCTGACCTCTGGTAAGGGGGTGAAAGCAGGAATGAGGACAAAACAAGACAAAAAAAAAAAAAAAGAGGGAGAAATACTTGAGATCAAGCTTTAAGGAAGTCTAATATATTTGTACCATCAATTGATTAAAAAAAACCATGCAGGTCGCAACAATGCGCATTTCCAAAAAACTGCTAATCACCTGGAACATTAAGACGAAAAATCCACCTGAACACCTGGAACATTGGTCAGTATATTTGATGATTATTCTTGATTTCTTGACTTATTTCTGATTTTTAACACACTGAACCCCATGTGCAGACGTTCATACTTGAGAGAGTCATTTGGAGGATAAACATGAACCAATAAATGACAAAACAAAAATAAAAAAACTCAAAAAACCTCAGCAATTATTTAAATACGTATGTGGACAAAAAGTAGATGACTTAAAAAAAATTTAAAATAGATTATTCTTGATTTTGATTATGGCTTTTGACAAAATGTTTATTACTTGTTTCATAAATGTTTATTATTATGAAACAATAAGCATTTATTATATTTATTATATTATGTCTTTTAATCATCCAAAGAGGTCCATTCAGCCTCGTTCCTGACATGTGCTACACAAACGCCACATCTGCATGTTAGAAGGCGCATTAGCTTGATTTCACTAGAATGGTGGAAAAACACCTTAACGTGCACAGAAAACTACAAATATTTCTCGTAAAGACAAAATTAACCGGATGAGCAATAATGTGACGGCGTAATATCCAGAGATCTCAAGCGAAACGATCTTGTCCCCCCAATTTGGTGCTTAGTAGCACCAAATTAGGTCCAAATCGAATCATTTGCTTCAAAGTATTTGGCATCAATACATGCTAGTTTCTGGTGATGAATCAGGTGTATCCAATGGACAGAGTGGATCTTATTAGCACTTGTTGATGTTTGCTCCTCTTTCCTGATGAATACATTCAGTCCTTGGCCAAACATCTGCGATTCTTTGCCCACATGTTGCAGTAATGAGTCCGTTTGGTGCAGAGATTTGCCTGTAGATTTCTATTCTGCTGTTGGTAAGTTGTCATCTGGATTTTTCTGCTGTTGCTTCAGGATTGCATTTAATTCATATTTAAATTAAATACTCAAGATGCGCACATTCATTACATAATTTGCTGTTGATTAGACCCTAATGGCACTCGGATATTTCACTGCACCATAAACCTGCAGGATGCATCAGTTTCATCGCCAAATGAAGGGAGCCATCACCCATTTATACGATAGTCTGGGTGAATACTGCGTTCAGAGCGGCTGCAGGGCGTCCATCAATTCATGACAAACACCTGCTTAGCAGCACCAGTGAAACTGCTTGTTTACAGTTTGAAATTAATCGACTGGCGCTCTAATCGTTGGCATCAGGTGGCCGCTGATGCGGCGACATTGGAAATAAAATGGTGATTAAAAACAACCTGACCGTCATTTACGACGCTGCAGCGTTGCATCCTGCAAGCATCGCAACCTGCACTTACGGTTAACTATGGAGTCAACCCAAAATTATTCACACCCCAGGCAGTGTACATCCTACATAAGTTTTATTCAACCAACAACTTTATCTCTGAGATGTAACGGACATTATCAAGATCAAATCTACAAGAAGTACCAATTTAATGAATATTGTTTGTGTGTTGGGTTAGTTTGGGTTGTATGCCTGAGTGCACTCTCACCGTCGCCGTCTGAATCATAATCAGATCACTCATGAAGTGTTCTTAATTTCCCAACCCTAGAAACCAGTCCATTGTTTCTTTCCCGACGTCTTCAAAAACAGATAAATGTTAAATCTATCCACCTTTAGAGCTTTGCCTCGGGATTAACCTTTAAGACAGATAACCGGTACATATCGATCGACCACATTATCCATCAGTGACTTTCTCACCGTCTACAGTTTAGTCTGCATTTTATTCCTTCCTGATTATAGCTGCTAATCTCACAGCTTTTCTGGCAACCTCTGAACGAAAGCGCCACTAAGTTACAATCAAAACAATAAAACACATCACAAGTTCTCTATGCGGATGCTGTCGAGTCATATCTGAACAAGAAGAATCTTAAAAATAGACGCTTCAGATGTCACAATGCGCAAATTGCCTGTGAAATTCTTCATTAAGGAAGCAGTTTGAAGGTTGGCGTTAAAACCTAAAGTGGTCGAGGTGTAAATTCGTTGACCCGTCAGGGTTGGGCAGCCGCTGCTCGACTGTGAACTATATGATTTGCACGTCTGACAGGACTGATAACATCCCTGAAAAAGAAAAATAGCAGCTCAGTGACAGCACCCACTTTTAATGGACTGGAAGCAGAAGTACTAAGCTAAAATATTCCGTCTGGGCATTATTTTGTCACCAACACTGAGGCTCATGGAAGAAGTTAAGTGTGAAAATGCTCTTGGATGTTGACCAACGGTGGTGTAATGAATAGAGAGCGTTTATGAATAATACATTTCCTTAACCCGGCGTAAAAAGCAGCATCGCACAAAACTAGGCCGTTTGAGGACTGTTTACATGCGAACAGAGAGATATTTGGGCATGACAGATGTATCGGTGCGCTCTGAGCTCTGTAGGAGCATCATTAGCAAACTGACTGACATAACTGACAGCTGGCACTGAGAGGAGAGGGATGGAGGGTGAAATGGAGGAGGAGGAGGTGACAGAGCAGAATCTGTGCCAGCCATCACCCTCTGGCTGTTCTCCAACATTTTAATCACATCAACAGTGCTCTCGCTCGGCACCCCCTCGGAGACCCAGGTACCTTAGCCACACTTGACATTAACCACAAGGCGAATACGCCATGTTTAATACAGACGGGGCTCTCTGCAGATTGTCCTCAGCTACTTTTAAAACCCTCACTGAGTGGATTGACAACCCAGGGACCAAACGAAGAAAATAAATGGTCTCCCCCTCGGTTGTGCTTCCTTCTCCCTTTTTTTTTGTGTGAGTGTTGCTGCAGTGGAGCTTAGCTTGAATTTTCTGTCTTACTTCTGTATACTGAGAGCATCAAATTGTTAAGGGCAATTTCGACTAGTCATTTCCCTAATAAGACTTCCCGGCACAGATCACGGCTCCTCCGAAACAGAAGGAGTGAAGGAGGCATGAGCTGTGAGGTTCTGACGGTGGAGTAATCTGGAACAAACCAGGACAGATTACAGATTACGGGAATGAAGCAGCCATTCAAAAACTTATTACGCATTTATTTAACAAAAAAATATTCTATTTCAACTGCTGCTTAGATAACTAGATATTGTACTGAATATTATATTCAACATTATATACATAATTCATTAGCACATTATAGTAAACATGCAGGTAGAGAAAATAGTTCCACTGTAAAAGAAAAAAATAATCCTTTAGTATTATTTAGTAAGCTGACCATACTGTTGCTTTGAATGATACTGGTAACAATTAGCTAGTTCTTAACTGCCATTTCACAATTATTGCTACCTTAGAAATGAGTGACTGGTGCCAAGTTTTTACATGTTGCCAAAATCTGATGTCAATTCTGCCGCAAACTCAGAAACACTGGTGTGGTGCAACTCCATCTGTAGCCATAAAACTTAATTTTATGCTCTCTGATGCAACCTTTGAAAACAAAATCTCTACAGGGTCCAACTGACCAGTTCTTTTTCTTTTTTAATGGCATTTGGTGCCCATCTTTCAAATGCCTCCCTGGGCAACCACCCATATAAAAACCCCATCACGGTTAATGTTATTTCTTTAAAGTATTCAGTATACAAACGTAGAAGTGGCATGCATTTCACACCTTGCACATTATTTGTGACTCAGTTTGGTGAAACTCAGCTCTTTGGTGATAAAATGTGCTTTAACCCTTTAAAAGCCTCAGACAGGTAGAAACAGCCAGAGAAGTCATTTTGTATGCATAATTGTGTTGTCTTTTGTTTTCAGATCATTACCATACTTGTTTTTGCCATGCATTTAAACTTTTTCATTAAGAATGTGTAAAACCAATATTTAAATCAACACAGACAGATTTTGAGGAAAGGGAGCTTTTCATAAAAAGTTGAGAAAATGAGAAATATTTGTGTCAAAAATAAGGTTTGGATTTCTAGAGTGAAATCCAATAAATGATTCGGGTCCCTCAAAAACAGACAATCGCGTTAAATATTCTTGTAGCTGCCTGAGTGAGAAAGTTCCTTCAAATCTGCAAGAGCGAAGAATGTCCAAATATCAGCATAAATCTGATTATTTTTCCCTTCATTCCCTGTTTTCAGATGGTTACTGTGACACCAGGCTGTGCAGTGACTCATTTAAAACTGCTAAACTGCTATGATTCACAAGATTAAGAGCTCCAGCTGCATGCCATGTGCAGTTTGTGTTCGAATCCAAAAGCCGAGCCCATCTGGGTTAGCAGCAGTGAAATATGGCACAGAGACAGCAAAGAGGTCACCCCCAGCATCCTTGGGTATCATTTGCTCGAAAATAAAAACACAGAAGCCCAAATTTCTACGCTAATGACAAATTAGTTTTCATGCTCCAGTTTGCTAAATTATAATTTCTTGCCAATACAGTGTTACTGCACAAGATTAAAGACGTTTAGCTCATGCACAAGCTGCAGCCAAGTGTGATGGTATAAAAACATTTGGAGTCGAGTCAGAATCAGCAGATCAACGAGGAAGATTTGAAAAACCAACAATCTGAAAGAAAAACAACTCACTTTACACTGCGCCTTTTAAAAACAGCTGCCAGTAAAATTACTTTGTTCATTAAACTGATTTTTTTTTCCAGTGGAATATGCAACCAAAACTGACCATCCGATCTATCCAACAGTCCAAATAAAAATTAGGAGAAATGTTCTCATGTTTTTTTTTTTTTTTTTAAGAAGTTCAGGCTTAGTCATAATGTTAGAAAGAAAGAAGGGAAGGGAGGAAATTTAGCTCTAGGCTATCAATTTGATGCTAATTTGCTATTCAGGCATGTCAGTGAAACACGGAGAGCTAAAGTGGAAATAAAGCTGCGCTGATGGAGTTCTTGAAAAGAGTTTGACCCGTTTCATGAATCCATGGCACAGGTGACGGGGAAACCAAAGCAGCTGTGCAAAAATAAAAACAATCTTGAGATATAAATTAGCTCTTAAAGGAATATGTTCTTTACGATATATCAAATATTTCAAAATCTCAATCAGACGATGGTGGAATAACATTGCAATGCGAGATGAAGCTACATTGTAAAAATATTCATGTGATTGTGTCAAATTGGTTAAAGCTCACAGAGCCAGACTTTTTATAATCCTCAAATGTGACTGGTGTGAATTCACACAAAGTACAGGTTTATACATCTCTATTTTCTCACAAAAACCAATTTAAGTCTTTTCAGAAAATGAATCTGTACCATAACACTATTAGTCATCAGCACTACGTGATCTGTGTTATCACTGAGTCCAACTTCACTCTGGTATGCATATTTATGACATATTGTCCCTACAGGAGTTTCTGCAGGTCAGGTTCAATTTGTTGCTCAAACATGGGGCGAGTTGGTTAAGATCATTTCAACTTGGGAAAGTCCAGGACATCCTAACATTTTTATGACGGCTGAAGGTACAGCATGGGTGAACTCCACTTCATGGGAAATGAACATCATATGGAAATATTGAACCAACATCTGAAGAGATGAGCCGGGATCATAAAGCTGTTATATGGTTGTAATTGTTCTGGATTCAATTCCTGATATTGAGATCATTACTCCATGCATTCCCCCCCTCCTGTAATTACATAAAATATTGGAAAAATGTATATTTAAAATGCTCGGATACAAACAACTCTTCCAAAAACCCAAAGCATACCGAGAATAAAGAGAAGGCGATACGGTGAAAACCAACTACTAACAAAGTTAAGTTGACCATTTAAATGAGAAACTTTTACCGGTGGACAGCAGAAACTAACCTCATGCCCGTAAAGAAACTGGAAGTTTGATGCTGTCTGTTTTCCTTTTCTCTATTAGCGGATTGAGTAAAAACTGTCGAAGGCTTTCCCCTGCAGCTAGGATCTGCTTCTCTTAAATCCCTTACTGAGCTCTGGAAGCTGGCCTGTGCTGACCTGAGTGGGGTCCTAATGACAAACCAATAACCTGCGGCAGCCATTAGAGATGTTAATGTAATTTATATAGGACTAGCCACTCTATCTTAATTGAAGGAGCAGTATGTGGGGAATAGAAAGAGACGAAGGGGGTCAGGTAGCAAGAGATGGATGTTTGCAAAATGGAAAGAAAAGGCAGTGAGTGAGGGACAGAGCTAATGAATAGAGAGAATGAGGAGGTGAGCAGCTGATGAGACTGTATTTCTATTAAATTGCCTGAAAATTCTCCCATCTTCTGTTTACATCTTTGTGTGTGTGTGTGTGTGTGTGTGTGTGTGTGTGTGTGTGTGTGGGTGGCTGCCTCTCACATAGGCACCGTAATGTGGCTGACCTAAATGACTGGCATAATATTGGGAGAGCACGGGTGGGGGACCTCCGCTGAATACTGATGAAGCTCGACACAAAGCGTCTTCCTGGCCTCATTAACCTGCAGAGTGCCGCTTTTGTTTTCTCCTGCAGCCATCCAAACACTGCCTACGACCTCTCTGAAGGTTTTCACCGACGTCACGAGAAAGACGGAGCGACGGAGAACAGTCTTCCGCGCTTCCACAGAGAACTGTACATACGTTTCCTGGGGTGTAAAAGTCATTAATTTGAGACCTTTTGTAATTGTTGTTCTGCATAAACAGGGTTTGTTCATAAAAACTCAAAAATATACACACACTTACTGGTCCCTTGTTGCAGCTTCTCCATGCATTCAGGTGTGATGAAGACGACTTGATGAAGTCCAGAAAGGAGGAGGAGGACGATTCTAGTCCCTTAGAACATGGCATGGTCGTTAGTGCCAGACGGATTAGTATTTCAGAAACTACTGATCTACTCAGATTTCAGCACACAGCCATCTTGAGTTGCAGAGAGTGGTCAGTCCATCCAACCATTTTCATCCACTTGAGGCAGCAGCCTAAACAGAAAGGCCCAGACTTCTCTCTCCATTGAGTTTCTGCCATAGATAATGGTAAGAACATCCTGGTAAGTCAGGAGCTTTGCTCTCTCTTCACAACAACAGACTAGGACAGTGCCTGTCCAGAGCCAACCTACCTATCGATCTCCATTTTCCCCTTCATTCTCGAATAATACCTTGATACTTAGACTCCTCTGCTTGGGGCAGGACCTCATCCCCAACCTGGAGAAGACATTCTACTCTTTTCTTGCTCAAGACCATGGTCTTGGACTTGGGGGGAACAGAGATCTTCATCCCAGTTGCAAACTGTACCAGTGAAAGCTGAAGATCATGTTGGGATGAAGCCAACAGAACCACATCATCTGCAAAAAGCAGAGACCCGACAATAGATCCCCTCACCACCTTATGACTCAGTGACAAAGGGCAACATTGGCAGAGTCCAATTACACAATGGAAACAGGACGACTCCCTGCGACTCATACAGGAACCCAAGGGCCCCTATCAAGGGGTCAGGTACCCCATACTCCCAAACTGAAAACGTCACGGAAATATTCACACACTACCAGACCACAAGGAGCCCTTTATTAATCAACTGATACTGGGGTCTGGGCATATCTGAGTCATTGGCAGCAGCATCATCCCACTCAGGATAGACGATTCAAAATCCCTTAAAACCCCTGAAACTATCAGGCGATTCCTGCTCCTGAAGAGTTGATGTGAACGTCTCGCCAGCACTGAGTCATTTAGCTCACATCTTCTTGTTGCTAAATTTTGCCTCAAAGGTCTAGGCAAAGAAGTGAGAAAAGTAAGTTTTTAAATGTGTTGAAAAGTGCCAGACTGAGAAAGAGGAAGAGTCAGTTCCCTTGACGAAGCAGGAAATAAATCATACCACACAAAAACAAGACAAAAGCGTCTCCTTTCGCACTTGCAACAACTACAGAACGGAGACAAGTCGGTGTTGGCGGATGAGAAGAAGGTAAAGCAAGAAAAAGTAGGACGAGAGGTGTGTGCTCTTTCACACGCCAAAGCACAGCTCGCTTTGTGTTTCTGTTAGTCGCGGCGTCTGGTGTGTGTTGGCACAGGAGATTTCAATTTCATCTTTAATGGAAACAGCAAATAGGGGAACAAATAAAATGTGAAAGAGAGGAGCAAATCCTCCCAGCAGAGGCCCAGTCAGAATGGATGATGAGGCTGACATGAAGTAAACATTCAGCTGCTCACAAAGCGAGCTGGGGGTGAGAATATGAGAGGCAGAGAGAGAGATGGAGGACACGGAGGGGGAAACTGAGGTGAAGAGGAATACAAAGGTGAGGGAAATGGGATGAAAATGGAGCAGATTTAAAGAAAAGACAGGGAAATGAAAGAGGAGCATGCGTTTTCAGCCATTTTTACTGCAGAAAATCAGCAGCCATGTAGTCAGAACTCATCAGGAGAGGAAACAGATTAGATACGGGCTATTTGTTCTCATGAGGCCTCCTATAGATCTCTGATGGCTCAGTACCAAGTTCAAGAGTGGGAGCAGGAGTGAGACGCTGCACATGATGAAAGCATTTTTATCTACTCAACTGTATTCTGTTTCCAGAGGAGGAAGGCAGCAGCAAAGCGGATTTTTGAATTTAAAATGCTGCTTGTTTTGTCGAGGTGTGGTTGGGTTTAAACGCGATTAATTACAGACCCTGCAATTAAGTCCTTTAAAAATTTTAATCAAGTCACACCTCTTGCTTAGTTTGTTCTAAAGAGGTAATTTAAAACTTGCAAGTTTTGAACCTGTGCAGTGGTGAAGGATGGCGTGATTGGATTGATGTTGGCGTGAACAGAAAATTTTGACTTTAATGGACAAAATTCTGAGCACAAGCATTTCATGTTGCTTTTCTGTCAGTGTTTAGCAAACTAAACATTTTACTTTGCAAAAATCACACCTGCTGCTTTTGTTGCTGCATAAAAAACACTTTGGTTAAATTTGATATTTTATCCTCAAGAACATGTCAGTCATCAGGGACAGAGGGTGAGGGGGTTTCGGGTCAAAAAAAAAAAAGCCAATTCCTTCCTCATTACTTGTCAATTTCCCCTTTTTGAAAACACTAAAAACCGAGGAGTGGCGATAGAAGATGAGGGAAATCGGGAGTGGAGGGCTGGAGGTGGGAAGCGATGCCACAACCTGCTGTTCAGCCATGCTGGGCCGGGACCACCCACCGGGCCAGTTGAGGCCGAGGCCCTGCATCATGTCAGACATGCAGACAGACATCCAGCTGAGTCATCTGGTCGCATGGGGAGGGGGGTGACGGCACAGATGGACCGGCACCGAGCATGCAAATGCACACAAACACATCGGCAGCAAACTCACACCGTAAATCTGGTGTTCAGAGGAGATTCATGCATTTCTGTGATCGCAGATGAAGCGACGCACACCTTTACCTAGCTGATGTCTGGCTACACAGGCTGCTTAAACTACACAAAGCATTTGAAAATGAAATCACAGCCTGTGGAGGAAAATCCAAGACGCATGAAATCTGGAAGTGAAAATTGATGTTTTTCCACCAAATCATGAAGTTTGAACTCTTCATTGTGTTGGAGACAGAAACTGTTTCTTTTCCTAAACATGCATATTTGCACTACCGCAAAATAACATTTTTCTCTCTAAACAACAAGCACATACATTCACCTGCGTCCTTTCATATGGTTACCTGGTCAAATGCACGCGAGTCAAACGGCTGAATCACCTTAGTATGCAGCCCAGTTCTCCAGAGTCCTGTAAGTGAGTTGATTATGTGACTCAGAGGTGCAGAAGCAGAGACATGTAAAAGTTGTAAGACACCAGCCTTTAAAGGTGACACATGCGCTCTAAAGTTTCTAAATTTATACTTTACGTCTGTACACTGCGAGTGCATAAAACCGAAGTCAGGATTTTGTGACTAACCATTCATTTGTAAATGCTACAAATAAAAGCTTGGGATCATTTCCCTTTTTAAATTTGAGAAAAAAAAATCAATATGAAAATGAAAAACTGATCCAATTTGCAGTAACCTTATTTTCTATCATATTTGAACATTTGTCAACTGTATAATTTCTATCCTCAAGCAACAGTAACAATTGTAACTGAAATATAAAACATCACTCACAATACTGACGAGTAAAATGCCAAGCTGCAGCCACTTGTTGACCTGCAACCTCCCACATGGATCTACCATAACTATAACAAACCATCGCACCAGAAGCTTTGTGCATGCAAAAAAAAAAAGACAGTCAATGTAATCTGTAATCATCAGGCCACAGCTTCCTTAAGGAGACCCTGAAGAGCTCAACATTATAACATCCTGACAGGTTCATCTTCAGATCCTCCAGTGAGCGAGTTTAAAATTAAGGGCAGGTGTTCACAGATGTGCGATAGTAAATATCACCGTGTTTCATCAGGACAAATAGTATCTGAATGTAGAAAACATTTCAAGAAATACAGAGTCCCAACTTATGCCAACATACCTTTAAAATCCAGGCTGCAGAGATCAAGTCCTGGTTCTGATTCTTCTGCTCTCCAGCTGTCGCAGTTTGCTCTGTCCTGCCCCACAATCTCGTTAATGCAGCTGCTTCACAACATGTTTTGCATCAGCTACACTTCGTCTGTAAGTTTTTGGGTCCATTTCAGTGCGAGTCAGTCCAGGACTTGATTCTCACAGATGATGAGAATGCGAGGCTCATTCTTTGGCCAAAATTCCCTGAAAAGCCTCCAAAAGCTTCAGGCCTTCACCACGCTGTGCCAGGGTCTGGAGAGGAGCTCATGTCCTGTTTTCCTGTCTGGACCGGGCAGTTGAGCTCTCTGAGACGCGGCACAGCTCGGAGACGATCAGATCACCCATTCTGGTGGGGCTTGATCCCGATGATACAAGGGATTCAGCTCGGTCCATGCTGGAAGTAAACTGCCTTCATGTTTTAATACGAGTTGTTTTTTGTTTTGTCCTATAGCATGCCGTTTCTAAAGCTACGGTCAAAAATTAACAGCAATAATTTGGATTGGTTAGCCTTCTCATAAAAGCAAAACAAAAATGTGGGTTAATTTTTTAGTTATACCGTCATTCATTTATAAATGTCACGATTTAAACTAAATGTTTAATTAGCAAGCTAAATATTTAGTAACCGATAAAATGTTTAGATCTAAACTAAATACTTAGCATAATAAATATGCAGTTTGAAGCTAAATATTAAAGCAGAGAATGGAAAGAAGCAAAAATATTTAGCTTCCTACCTACATATATAGCTGCTAAATACATAGTAAGCAAGCTACATTTTTAGCTTGATGCTGTTTAGTTTGAAGCTAAATATTTAGCTAGCAAGATAAGCATTTACTATGTTGAATAAATATTTAGCCTTGAGTTAAATATTTAATTTTGCTTGCTAACTAAATAGTTTGAAACCGAGTTCATAAATGAATAATGGTGAAAATATGACTGAAAAATTAGCTCCGACAGGCTAACCGAAATTACAGCTAAGTTTTGACGGTAACTTTACAAAGAACACCACACAATTTCCAATTAATAATAAGAGGCAAAATGGTATCAAAGTAGTCATTTTTCACTCCAGCTGTTATGATATTTTGGTGACAGAGGTATTGAAAGCTATTTTTTCCCCCTGTCAACAGCTTCAGAAACTGATCTATTAAGTAACATTAGAGATTCAGATCTATAAAACATCAACTTGAAAGGATTTGGGAGGTTTGTTTGCAGTTGGATCAATGGAGCTGGGTGACCTTTACGTGTAAAGCTAATAGAAACATCAAAGTGGACACAAACATGTAACAGTTAAATACCTGCACTGCTCAGATGCTTCTCTCCTCTCTGTCAGTGGCAAACAGCGTGAAGAAAATGAAACTAAATAAATGGAGGCAGAGGAACATCAATTCAACAAAGTCCAACTACAGAGAAACCCATAATTAAGGCACAACAGGTGGGGCGATTGGCCGCAAACACCTGGGGTGATAAACAGGAAGCCAACCTCACTGAAGGCACAAGAGGAAACTCTTCAAAATAAAAACACACAGGAGGTGTTTGTAGATGTTTTACAAGAGATTTATTTTAGTCATGCAAACCATTGTAAAGTGAGACAGGAAGTCTAACAATTTGGTAGAAATGAGCATAAAAGATGCTTGAACTAATATAAAAACTGCACATTTTGAAACTCAAATGTTGATCTAACTGCTTTTAAATCGAGACAGAAAAACAACCGCTATTCCTAATGTTGCAAAAATAATACAAGATATTGATTTCATTATTCTGATCATATTTTTTTCATATTCAGCAAAAATATAGAATAAACTTAATATATATATATATCTTTGGCTTATGCTGCTTTATAAAGCATCTAGCATCTCATTAAAGGAACTTCAGCTGCTGCGTCAGAAACCTTGATATCGATAACTAGCACCATACTTTGTTGCAAGCAGGCCAGCAAAGAGATTTCAGGAAACTTTCCATGTTGAAGTTAAGCTGGGAATTGCATAACTATTCCAAGCTGGAATCTTTTAAGAATCCCTGGGAATAAACTAAACAAACTGTCATGTCAAGAAATAAACATTTGTATCAAAGATAAGATGCATGTACAAAATATCAAACCCTACATTCCCTTCAGTCCAACGGATTGGAAAGGCGTTGTTCCATAACGGTGCTGTGCTGAAAGGAAAAAATGTGGCTCCAGCAGCCCAGGACAAACATATGCAAGTGTTCTTGCATGAACTCTGTTGTAAATATTAGGTTAAAATTATTAGGGGTTTATTCTATATACATTCTTCTCTTCTTTAGCTTCAAGTGCAAAGAGCATCCATCCATCCATCCTACATGTTTGTCCTCACATGGCCACCAGGGGGCTGCTGGTCCCCATCTTCAGCAGTAATTAGGTTGCAGGTGGGATACACCCTGGACATGTCGCCAGTCAATCACACAAACCAAACATTTCTTACAAAATCAATGTAGTCAATGCTGTGTTTCCCATTTTTAATTAAAGTTATCAAAATCTGCTTTGAAATGTAAAGATTTCTCCCCTTCTTCCAACTCTGGGAAGCAAACTAATGAAGATGTAACAGAAGCAAGGCGCCATCTCTCTGCTGCCGCAGCCTTAAAGGCTTTAAGGTCACCGTGACATTAATTTATAACTTGACCTTTCCCCTCTCCGGCCTGTAATCAGAGATCGACCATGAATGCAAACGTCTCTAATTTATAAATATTTAAAAAACTGCTGCAGGTCCTTACATGATTCATGCATGTTCCTGTTATTAATCACTTTATTTCCAAGAGGTTTTGATGCAGAGTGAAGACCAAGCATTAGCCGCCTATTTTTAGCTCTGACATGCAGCCGGAGAGGGTTTACATCTATTAGGTATGCAAATATGAGTATGAAATGTGCTGTGTTTATTACAGGGCTTTTTACTTTTACGCACCACATTTTAATAAGAATATTTCTCTCTCAACAGAAAACAACACAACCTCTTCTGCATCGTCACTGATCTCGCTGCCGATCTGGGGGGGGGGGGGAACAAACAAGCTCACATTCTGCGACGACGCAGAGAGTGATGGGAATTTTCTGAAACTATAATTAAAAGATGAGCCGGGAATTAAATTAAAACAACTGTTCTGTCCTGCAGAAGCATCGATAGAACAAGGAGTGATGCAGAGCAAACTTCGTTTATGCAACAAAACAGAAAGAAATCAGATTAGTTTCACTGATGGAAAACGTATCGACTTGAATGCGAGACCCAAAGTGCTGAGCCAGGATGCTGTGTTTGCTCCCTGACTCTGCAGTTATTTACATACAGATCTATGTGGCAATGAGGCACAGAATATGAATGTGTGTGTTGGTTCTGAGCCCCAGTGTTTACCCGAGTTGCCTGGCTGGACCTCAGGGTATAGATTTCACTGAGGTCATAAGGACAATGCCCTTTGCTTTGGCCCATTTGACCTGTTAAAACATTTCGACCTTACTTCCCTGAATCAGCCGCACAGCTGGATGCTGCTGAGAACTGTTCAAATCAAAACGCCGTGTTGAGTTTGAGCGCAAACTTGGGGAAATTGTCAGGATGAAACTTTATCCAGAGTGCAAACTTTTGATTTATCTCGCAGGTTCTGTACCTAGATGGTAATGTCTGATGTAAAAAAAAAAAAATAAAATAAAATACACAGATTAGAAATTATATTTCCATATAAACACTGAGGCGTTCTTTCTGCACTTATTGAAAAAAATTGAGAAATTTGAACAAAAATCCTGAAACTTTTTTTTTTTTGGCTAGTAGAGGGTAGAACTGAAAGATTTTATCAAACCAAGTTTTTTCCTGTTTTAGGTCATACAGGATCACGTAAATAATTTCTATTTTCTAAATGGAAAAATAATGAGAAAAATTGACAGAATTTTCTAACTTTTAAAAAAATATTCAGCAGTTTACTCATTTTTCTTATTTGGTACCATTTTCTTTTAATACTTTTGACTTGGGTCAAATCTTTGTGCATTTGTACACCAGCTTCAAGAATTAACCTAAAACACTGAATTTGACATCACTAAAAAACTTTGTAACGATGTGACAGCATGTTCAGTCTAACTATAAGTCTAATTATAATGTTCTTGTGTCGTGACATAAAATATGTTTGTCCTCAAGTAATTTTTGAAACTACAATCTGGCTTTTTTGTGTGTGTTTTTTGGCACTGGGGTGGTCAGATATTTTGTTCGTCTGTGTCCATTCTCCTATTCTTACTTCAACAAACAAATGCAGCATTATATTTTCTGTTAACAGCACAACTAGGAGCTTTTACAAACTGTATTTTTAGGGAATAATTTGGCAAATACTGCAAAAAGATGAGATTAGTTTTTTTGGCCTTAAAGAAATTGCTAAAGAAGAAATAAAAGCAACTAAAACACAAAAAAGACGAATATGGAAGTTGCATTAGTTTAAATTGTTAGCACATTTCTTTACTTTTTACTCCAGTTTGACAGTTTTGAGATGAGATGAATGTAATAGCAGGAAATTACAGCAGCCCGAGAGCAGAAAATGACTAAACCGTTTAGCAAACTGTATACTGCAGCTATTTTTAAACAACCAATTCCGCCTCAGGTTTGAACCCTAAAACTCAAACATCATTTTTTTTGTTGCTTTAAGACCAAAAACAGTTACATTAAAGTTAATGCTTACAACCAGCCCTTGACTAGTTTTACTCTTGCAGAATGGGATACTTTTCTCTAAAAATGCTTTGTGTAAACAGACATGCTGTCCAAACAGATGCCCGTTCAATAATACTGCAGGTACCAAGCATAATACATAAAAAAAAAATAAATTATATATATATATATATATATATATATATATATATATATATATAATTTTTTTTTTTTTAAACAGATTGCAATGCTTGTTGAGCTCGTAAAAACAGTTTTAATGGAAAAATAAAAAAGCAATTCGTATTTGTTATGCCGTCTAAGGATAATCAACACTGACAGAACAGGTTGTGCCCCGGGATCCATCAACACAGACATTACGCTGGTTCTTTGCGGTTGTGAAAAGATTTTCAGCAATAAAACTCGATCCACCTGGGAGTGTATTTGCCAACATGGGCACCTAATTATGTCATAAAACAGCGCGCCAACTGAGCCTTCTTTTCCCACCTCCCGCTGTCCAGCTCCTTCCTCCCAAAAATCCCACGTGACTAAAGAAATAAAACTATATCTATTTGACGTTTATGGCGTACAGGCGAGATCTTGTATAAGAGCACCTCTAATCTAACCTCTACAGAACCGACTGCGGCTTTAAATCCTTTTGCATGGCTTGTGTTCTCGACAGCACCGTAGCATATTGGGGTAAGACACTGACTACTAATGCAGGAGTCTTACTGCATGTAAAAAAAAAAAAAAGGCAGAAATACACAGTGGAGTCGCTGCTGCAGGTCTGAGAGGAATTCAGTGATTTATGCTGGGGATATGAACTCAGGCTGCATGATATTAGGAAATCTTGCAATAGCAATAACACAGGTGAACATTGTGATGACGATACCGGGTCCAACGCATCCTCATCTGGGCTTCCATCTCACTGTTAGCGTCCAGTGCTAGCATCTGTTGGTGTGAGACTCTCTAGCTCAGGGGTGGCCAAGTCCAGTCCTCGAGAGCCGCCATCCTGCAAGTTTCAGATGCATCCCTGCTTCAACACACCTGAATCAAATGACTGGCTCGTTATCAGGCCTCTGTAGAGCTGATCCCGGTCTGTTGGAGTAAGGATACTTCTAAAACTTGCAGGATGGTGGCTCTCGAGGACTGGACTTGGCCACCCATGCTCTAGCTGGATAAATATTACATTAGCATGAAAAATGCAAGTTAATAACTCAGAATACATTAACCAATGTCTAGGTCAGTGGTTCTTAATCTTTTTTGAGGTACCGAACCCACCAGTTTCATATGCGCATTCACTGAATCCTTCTGTAGTGATAGATAAAATATGATCCCCCCCCCCAAATTTAAGACATAGGGGCGCCCCAACTAGAGTCAATTTTAATGTTTTTACTTGTAGAAGATTGAACAAATTCTGCACTGTTTTGACTTTACCTGTTGCATTGTATTCTCTTTAAAATATATTTAACATAAAGGTTACAATAACGTAAAACGTGACAAATTAATGAGGTACTGTACCTGGGGTTAAGTGGTACAATCTCTAAGTTATAACAGGGAAACTAGATTTCTCTCCAGAGCTACTGTGTTTACTACATTGTCTTCGCTGTCTGGCCAAATAAAAGAACGTCACCACCTGGATCTGACTGTAAATAGGTCTGAGCCTCCTACGGATAATCACACATACATGGATGAGCCGCCACATCCATGTGTGTGGCGGCTCATCCTTCCAGATCAGACTCTCCCATCATTTTAGAGCTTGGTGAAAAATTTGTGCAGCGACGGACGGAAATAAATTGTCACATTGCAGAAGCCTAATAAAACAATACCGCAGGAAATTTGTGTTAAAATCAAAGCGACAGGAGGTCCAGAGAAAAATTAAGAGTGTGTGTGACCTTTTCTGTGACCTGGCGGAGTTTGTATGGTAAACATTGCTAAGAAAACCGCACACATGAGTACCGGGGGCTTCTAGCTCCATCCTCCTGCAGCCAACAGCGATCCAGCTCCTAAAAGCTTCGATTTGCACGCCGTTACTCAGTCGTGAAAAATGTAAATCCCCGAGGAGAGGCTCTTGAATAAAATCCTAAAAATATGGTTTTAGTGCTGATGTGCTGAAAGGGTCACGGTGTGAGTGAGAGATGGTGTTAAAGCACTAAACCAGTTTCTGAGGTGTCGGGAGGAGCCAAACCTGTCGACACAGAGAGCCAGACACAATAATACTGCTACAGAGGCCAATATTAAAACCCTGCGACGGAACGACTGAAGACGGCCTTTTCCTCCTCCTCGCTTTCAGGAAAAACAAAAGCTCAAGCCGGAGCTTCGGTTCCTTGAAACCTCGTCGGGTTTTGTGCCTCCGAGATTCATTCTGACGTTGCGCCGCGGAGGCCGGCCCGTCCACTCCGCTGCACGCCGAGCTGAGGTAATACGTTGTGATCTGCGCTGGCTTGTCTCTTTAATGCAGGTTAAAGTGAAATAACATGCAAAAAGGCACGACTCACAAGTCGGCAGTGATTTATTTCCCAGCAGAGACTCGGACGGAGACGCACTCCATCAAGTCCAAAATGCGCGGAGGTTTGTTTGGGCCTTCTTGACAGAACGTTTCCATCAGAATCCAAAGCTCGGCGTTCACATTATTGTCTGAACTGTCTGACAAATAGCTGCGTACAAAGGGTCGCCCAACCTGGACGGGGACGCTCGATGCGACTCGCATCCCGGATTCACACGGAGAAGATAGACGACTTTGTTCAGCCCTGAAAGATGAAACCCATCCCGCTGTACATGTATACATCTGAAAGTCGAGACGTAAATGGCTCCGTTTGAAGTAAATGTCGGCGGGAGATAAACAAACATCTCCCCGTGAGCCTTTATTGCCTATTGTTGCTTTGCTTTACTTATGCAAAACGTCCTGATAATGCGTCAGCGTGTTCTGCTTCATATCTGCGTTTTAAAACGCATCGCTGGGTTTGTTTATGAAGTTATCTTACAAAGCAGGAAAAAGAAGAGCTCTCACTTTCCTGGATTTTGATTTTTTTTTTTTTTTTTCCTAGAAAGCCTGCTTTTGCGTCTCATTGCTTATAAAACTGTCCAGATTGTTAACAGAGACGCGTTCAACATCTGTTTGGGTTTACCGCAGATGTAAATAATTTGAAGTCGAACTAATGAAGCTAAACAGAGGTCATTTTTGGAAACCGAGTACTAAATGTTTTGCTTTTTTCTGCAGCATTTAGTTACTACTTGCAAAAGTATTCATATCCCATCTTTCAAACCACAACCTTTAATCCGTCGCTTTGAGTTTTTACGCTGCACATTAAAGCAGATGTTGATGTGCAGATTTTTGATGCCTCTAAATAAAATCCAGCAGAAGCAACAGCCTTCAGATGTTTGTGTGATTTAATCTCAGTATAAGACCAGCTGCCATGTGAAGGCCCCAGAAGTCTTGATGCTGTTTTTCCCACTGTTATTCTCTGAGACCAAGAGGCTCCTTCAGACTCGCTGTGATACAGACTGCTACAGAGAATCCTTCCTTCCCACAGGAATCACCATCTACACCGACTCTTCATTTGAGTCATTACGATAAAAAAATGTTTTTAGCATGAATTCAATTTGAAGGTAGATCAAAACATTTTCATTAATTACAATGGCCTAGTCCAAGACCAGCCCTGAATTAAACTGACAGTATGAAGCAACACTTCAAAAATGATTGTTCACAAATGAGTACAAATCCTTATATCTGAGGTCATGGAGAAGAAAAATTAAAAATAATCCAACTTACTTTAGAGAGTTTCTGCAAAGGTTTTTGTGATGCCGCAAAATCTGGAGTGAAATTTCTTTTGGTGAAAGAGCTGGGTACGTTGAGCTGCCAAAACTCGACAAATACAGCCATTGCTGCAATCTGCTCTTAGAGTGATTTCCTCCCCCCCCCACTTTTCAAAACACTACATTTTCTGATTTATAATTCTTTTGCGACCTTTGTACATCGGCATACCAGACTCAAAGAGTTACACTCTTGTTTCTGAAGGCTCTTCCCGTCTGACAATGATGTACATCCTGACTTCAACTAAACATCTGAGGTTTAAACCAAGCAAACCTTCTTCAAAATGCATATTAGTGACGTTCTAGTAATGTTTATCTGACACACCTGTAAAATGTGCGGGTGTCCAAATGTAAAAAAACAATAAAAATATCTTTGATTTTTCCCACAAGTTCAGGTCTTCATCACTTTCTATTATGTTTCTGTAAACACTAATCCGTCTTCCTGTTTCTTATGGGGAAAAACTATTACATTTAATCAGTATTTAATAGAACAGGGCTTTGCATGTTGAAGATGACATGCAATTAAAAATGATTATATCAATCGCTAAGAAACTTGAGATTAAACTCAAGACAAAATGCACTTTGAACATCTCTGAAATGTACTACAGAACCATGAGGACCGGCAAAAAATTTCATATTTCTTCATATTTTGATTCCAGAGTCAGATTTGTTGCAGTCTGTTAAAGTTCTCTTCACAAGTTCTCTATAATTTCTGAGGGTCTTTCACAGTTTTTTTTTTTTTTTTTTGTGCTTCACTTTCAACCATTGAGCAAAAGAGGCTTCTAGAGCCAGGAGATGAAGAGGTGTTGTTTGTGTAAGTAGTAGGAAACCTGGCAACAAACCAATTTTAAATTGGATTTTAGCCACTTTGCTTCCATCAGCCTGTCACAAGGACACAGCTTGTTTCCATTCTTTTCACTGAATCTATCACAAATACCAAAGATAACACGGTTTATCCGAAAGAAAGAGTTTTCCAGCACAAATAAGATGATTCCCTTTGAGCCATTAGCTGAAAATCTGGTGCAAAGCAGATGATCAGTTACACGAAACCACATCTCACAGGTCTTGTGTCAGACTTTACTGGATTTTTATTTCCCTAATGTTTCACATTTTACAAGAAAAACTTTTTTTTTTCCTTTTAGTTCCTCGTTTTCCCAGCACTGGACATAAACCGAGTGGAAAAACTCACCCAAGAAAGACTCCACAAAGTCTGACGACAAAAGAACTAATCAAGAACATTTTAGAACATTTCAGAAACATTTGCTTGGAAGAACGGAAAGTGAACGATGGGTGGTAAAACTTTTGCACACTAGCAACCACAAATTGGTTACTGCTCTTAGGAGGAAATGGTCCCTGTCAGAGAAACTAAAAGATTGAAGCAAGGCTGAAACTAGCATTAATTTGTTTTTTAGAAGGAAAACGTGCAGATTTACACGTTTTCCTTCTAAATGTCTCTAAATATTATGAACTGCAGCTTGGGGGAAATACCCAGTCCTGGTGGTGGGCATGCATCCATTAGCGGAGCGTATTTTTTGTTTAAACCTTTAGCACATTTAATTTTTCCACATAAATTCTAAAGTGCTAATGTATTTGGCTGTTTAGTGAACTTTGAGTGGAGTGATATTGTTTTTATTTTTTTCAAATAGTCAGCATTTTATATTCATGCTCTTATTTTGAAGTCAGTGAAGACCAGCTAAACAGGTCTTCTGTTTCCTCTTTTTCTCTCTACAAATACAGAAATAAAATAATAAACTGACAGTAAAGAACAAGATAAACATAAATATCATATTCGAGGGCATTAGCATATGCAAATTATATTGTCAAAATTATATTAGTGATCTTTGGCTGTATTCCTTGAAAGGCAGATATTTGAAGTTAGCTCTTTTGCATTAGCAGCACTAAAATCTATGATTAGTGCATTAGAGTTAGCACCGCTAACTTTTTAGCAGTGGGGATCACCACTGCTTTGGCACAGTGCTACTTCACACACTTGTAAGTGGTGTTGGCAAAGCAGCCAATCAGGAGTGCATATTATATTCCTATGGCGATTGGCTGTACCACCAATAGTGAAGATAAGGAAAACTTTAGATGTTAGCTTCTGTTGTAGTTCCAAGATGGCTTCCACTGTGCAAAGTATTGCTTGTTAAGGTAAATTTGGTGTTTGTACTATTAAAATAAGCAGCAATAATGTCTTTAGAGCAGATCTCAAGTGAATTTTAGCTATTTATACGATCCACTGGAGATGCTAAATTATCATATCATAGATCCTTTTCCTAAACACTGTTAACGTATCAAATTTACCAAACAGTGGTGAATGTTAGCATGTCATTAATGGCTTCTTTTTTTCTCCAGATCCTTCCTCTAAATGTCGCACATCTTTTTCGCAAGGCATGTAGCTCTTTGTAACTTCAGCAATGTCAACTCTATTTGTTGAACCCCTTTAGCCTGACACTGTACCCTGAAAAACACAAATTTCATCAAATTCTCCACGTTTCCTATAGCTTGACACATAGCACCTTCTTCCTGTGTTTTCATTTGGTTCCCTCACCTCGGACACGTTTCACCAAAGCTGAACCGTCTAGTTATGCGTTTTGGCTTGCTTGCAGCTTTCTATGCAGGAAAAATGGCTACATGTTAACTCCCTAGGAGTGTGCATACCATGGGCATGAATCAAACACAGCAAAGGATCCCCTTGATTATAGGCAATAAACCTGAAATCCATACCTTATATCACTCCTTTCTTGCATCTTTTAGAAGTTCTGAAGATCAGAAGGAGTTCATTACATCGGGATCCTTCAACAGGGCTGCCTCAGTAATATCCTGCCTCTCTCTTTCTCTGTGGTTTGAATTAATGCAGACAGTTCTTATCCAGAGAGCATTAACAATTTCCTTTTTTTTAAACACCATAATCCCAGCCAGATTTCCTCCCAACTCAGTCTCCTAAATATCTGCCTCTACACAGTGTCGATCAAACTCCTTTTCCTTCCCCTGTTATACACTGCTGGACCAAATGCCTCCCTCAGAATAGCAGATCCATGTGCCAATCTGCAGATTTTATGGCTTTCGCAGGGATAAGGCACAGTGTGCAGTCTAAGCCCCTGAAAGAAATTTTCCTAGTCAGTAGTTTAGATCAGTTTTGCAGATTCCCCCAGCCTCCCTCTCTCTCGTTCTCTCTTATGCTTTCTGTTTGTGTGTTTATGAGCACATAAAGATACAGAGCCAGGCTTCAGACTTCGGGCTCCTTAGATCTCGACATTGGCTTGATGTCGGCCAGATTTTTAAATCCTGGGAGAGAAGCTCGGTGGCAATCCCTGCCAACGAGTATTAAGTTTTCATTAGGCGTGCTGAACCTGCTGCAGCACCAACTGCCCCCTGGCAACTCATCCAAAAGCTTTTATAATTGTGTTTGAACTCCAGGCCAAGCTAAACCTCTGTAAGGAAGTGCTATGATGTCTATGTGCATATAGTGTTTTGGTGTTCAATATCAGGAGTTATCTCCCATCGCTCCCCAGTGAACTCGCGGACAAAAAGACGAGCACATCGCCCGAGTGAGTTCTGGGCTAAAGCTGCCGCACTGCATCCATCTTTCACTTTCATGACCTTTCTGAGAGGCCTGACCCCACATTCACCACAAACAGCCAATGCATCTCACCCTGGATTGCAGCCAAATGCCCTCCACTGCTGCTCTTCTGTCCAGCATGGGGCCAAAAGAAATGCAGATGACATAACGACAGCCGCAGAAGACAACAGGAGGGTGTCGGTGAGGAGCAGAGTGAAGGAAATCATTAGACGAGCAGACACAGGAGGAAAAAAAAGGCAGTTTGAATGCAAATACAGATGGGGAAGATATGGAAATATTATGTGAAACAGAATAATGAAGGGAAAGGTAAATGGAGAGTGAACCATCTACGGTTTGTCCTCCCGGTGTTGCTGTTGTGCATTTATCCCCAGCTGAGCTCTGAAGCGGCTTGAAGTCCGTAATCAACATCAGTTCTGCAGCCTCCTGGGATCGGATCGGTTCAGTTGTGGTCAGAAGTTTGCATACACTCATTAGGATGAAACTCACATTAACTTTCAACTTTTAATGTTTCGCTTAAAGTGATCTTTCTCCACGGCACAATGATCGCTCAGCACACAACTGTACTGATTTTGAGAACTGGATGCAGATAGGGTGAAAATTATGGGTGCAGGCTCAAATATATAGATACACCTCCATTAATATTTGATTAAATTTCCTCCAGAGTTACTTACAACCAAGTTTATCTGATGGCCCCCCATGAAACAAATCTTTGACTTGTTGGCTAAGGTAGTTGAAGTATAGCTCCAGCCCTACGTTTTCAATAAAACAAGTGTAACATCTACATCACAGGTCAACATCCATCCATCCATAATAAAGATACACATGTTTATCTCCTCTAATGGCGCTAAAGCAGGAAGATGATAAGAAACCCACAGCTGATTTAAAACAGTGAAGCAGCAAACCAAAGTCCCAAAGCGTATCACTTGGGTATAACATTAGTAGTGTTTGTGCAGCCACTTAACCTCAGCCTGTCATTTGTTCTGCGGCTTTAAACATTAGTAGCATGCATGGCTAGCTAGATCTATACTGACTGCCGTGCGCCCAGGCTCTCATATGCCGACATGCCCTTTTACTCCAGACACTGAACTTCAACGCTCTGATGAGTGTGTGTGAAGATTAGAGTGGTCTACTACAGAATGAGCTCTTAGATGTCACTTACCCTGCAGATCTAACACTATTATCTTTGTGAGATCAGCCTGCTGTGTGGGTGAAGTTGTATTTTGTGCGCCTAGTTGTTGATTGAGACTGCAATTCCAATTTCCTTGCTTTGTTTAAACCCCATATTGAAAAAAAAGGGGATTTCAACAGGGATGATTGGTGTTCGTTATCAAAATCATGCATCCAATGGGACTGAGATTTATAACCTTTATGATCTACAAAGCTAATCTTGCCCTCTGTCTTACCAATTAAAATGTGCCTAGAGTCACAAACATCTTCAAGTTTCATTAAGGTAAGATAACATAAGCCATAAAACTAATGTCAATCTCTTGCAAGAAGTTATGCACGTATTATTTTAAAACCAGAAAGGTACGATTTATAAAAAGCAAAACTTTTCTAAGCAAAGCTGGTGAATAAAAAACTCTTTCTGAAATGCAAAACACAGAATGGTTATTTATGCTTTATTTCCCCTTCTCCCCCAAGAGATTTCACTCTCTATCTGGTATAAAAGGTTGAAAGCCCACCTGGCAGTGGGCAACACTTTGCTGAGTACATATCAGTAGTGCTGTTGTCTTGTTCTGTGTCAAAGGGCCATGACATTTCCCATCACGTTGCATTTTATGAGAGTGTTATTTACCGTTGCCATGAGTGAGTGTTGTAGCATTTACAGCCTTTTCTGTGCAGGACTCCAACGACGTGGAACATCTGGGGAAAAAGCTGATGTCTGTGGCTGTGTGTGTCGTCTGCAATAAGCTTCCTGTGTCCGAGTGGGTTAAAGAGCAGAGGTTCACTTAGAGCAACAAACAAGTTCTGTTTCATTCGCTTTGCAGCTGCCGTTTTGGTTTTATTGTTTTCTATTGCATTAAAGTAAAACAAGTGGGTGCAACAGAGTTGATGGAAATCAGCTGCTTTTTTAGCTAGCAAAGTTCTTTTGTTTGAAGGAAAAAGTAAAGCTTTGATTGGACCTGACCCACAGCCAAGCGACTGACTCCAACTGGACTGTTGATTATTTTTCCCTCGGGGTGATTTAGTTGAGATTTGTCTTCATAATCTCTGATAAATAGAGGATCACACATTAGCCCAAATTAACATGGTTATTGGCTCGGATGAAACACTCCAGAATATGAATGATTACATGTAAACAAATGTACTGAAGCGTCAGAGAATGGCTGGATGGGTTCTACTGATTGCAAAAACAGACGGAGGGATTGATTAATGAAAGGTCATGAATAGATATGGCTGGAGGGATGATGGATTAAAGATGGATAGATGAAAAGATGGAAGGATAGATGGAGGAAAGAATGGATGGATCAACTGACGAGAAGATTGACAGATGGACGGATGAAGGAAAGGGTGGATGGACAATGATTGACAGGCGAAGGGATGTATAGATGGATGGATAAATGGATGGATGGAAGGAGAGGAAAGGATGGATGAATCAACTGACAAGAGGACTGATGAATTGACAGATGAATAGACAATGAATGGATTGCGTGATGGACTCGTGGCTCCATCCATCCATCTCAAGATTAACAATGATTTAAGTCAACTTCTGTTATTGCCACACAAAACATTACCTCTAAAGAGCAGTGAAGTAAGACCTAGTTTGGTTCCCGACAGTAGAAAAGTCTTCTTCCATCAAATCTAAAGATGGCACCATGCTGGTACAGTACTGTAGCCAGAAGCACAGTACGACAGAAGCAGCAGGCAAAACACTGACAGCAGCCATTAGTCTGATGAGAATCAAAGTGGAAAAAGGTTTAATGCATTCAGAGTTTGTTGTTTTTGTGCAGAAAGCCAAGAGAAATTTAAAGAGACAAAAATAAGAAACAAACTAAAACAAATGAGTGGTGGCAACAAATAGATGTTTTTGGAGTGGGATATCTTTTAGACTTCAAACGGCCCAAGAAGCTGTTTGTTACTGCTTCACCTTTCAAACAGCTCTATTTATAAACCACCTGTCCCAGATCTCATACTCTGGATGTTTAGGAGATGATTTTGAACTCAATGTTTACTGTACGTACTTTGCCTCCTTCGCAATCATCATCTAATTTAGTGCTAAAAACAGTGCTACCCAGAAAAACATACAGAAGTGAGCTGCAAAAGTATTCACATCTAATGTATATTTTATAGGGATTTCAACAAAACAGCAGTTAGACAGTGGATGGAAAATGACGGCAATTTGCCTATTCTTTGCAAAACAACTCAAGCTAACGCAGAATGGCGCAGTTTCAGCACCGAAATTAAGACTATTTCCTTCAGTGATGACTTACAGGAGGCTGTATACTTGCTGAAGCCAGCTACTGATCTGATTAATGATGGGCATCGGTATGAGCAGCCACTGCTGGCAAATGCAACAGAGAGTGCTCACTTACGTTAACAACTAGCATGCTTACACCAAACCTAGCATGCTTACACTAAATTGTCTACTTCCTCTGCGGTCCATTTGTATGGATAGGGTAGCTTAGCGTTGGATATGCAAGTGTTAGCCTTGGATTGGCTAACAGCTAACATGCCTAGGCAGGAAACCCAATTGGATTGCCTAGGTCCTCTGCTATCCCTTAGCATCTAGGCTAACAACTAGCACTCATAGGCTGGTCTCATGTGACCCATACTGTTTTCTTTAAAGAAATGTTAGCATACAATATATGCAAGCAACATGCATTGGATGCACTGACATGTTCTGTTAACTGAGTTTACTGTAATCCAACGTGACACCTAACATAATGTATTATACGGAGTTCAAGTGAGCTTCCAATCTGGCAAATTGCTAAAAGGAGATTCCATCTAAAAAAAATAATAATAAGAGATGCAATGTTTCCTTCCCCTTCGCAGTTATGAACAACTCTGTGTTGGTTTCTGTAAGACTAACATGGATTTATGTTTTAATTGGACACAAGCATGTATTCAGAAAGACTTTCGTGCTCAGCTTTAATAAGATAAAAAAGGGAGTAAGAGCCAAAAATCATGTAGGTAATGGATTAAAACTCTTATTTTTTTTATTCTGGGCAACCAGAAAAAGATAATATAATTTTGACCAGATTATGAATGAACACCCTGTGCTGTTTTTTATCTGCATGGGTGCAGCCAGGAACAAAGTAACAGCATCTGGGTTTAATAAATAGTCGTGGGTCGTGTGGACGCTGCGCAGCTTAAGTGTTGTGGCTTCAGCAGCATCTTTTATGATTTTTGGTGAGCCGCTGATACCAGATAGACGAAGTGAGGTAAATCTCCAAGTAGAAGGGTCTAAGTCTAAACCAACGGTTCCCAAACTTTCCAGCTTCTCACCCACTACATAAAAATGCAAGTGACTCACACGAGTCATTTAAAAAGTGGTACAATGAAAACACAATCAACATTAACAGCCAGCATATTGGCCAAAATGTTGCTTTTATTTGTTTTCAAGTCCCTTTTTTATCTTTTACAACAATCCTAAAATGCAAATGGTTTCTCTCTCATTTTTTTTTTTTTTGGTATTTAGGTTTATTCCTGAAAAGAACCTCAAGAGCCCAGAGTTACATACCCCGACTTTGAGAGCTACTGGTCTAAACCACAGTGAAGTGAAGGAATGAAATGAAGAAAGTCCTTGTCCAACCGAACCCTGAAGTCCTGAATAAATTGGCAACAGAGAGAAGTTGTTTTGTGATCTCTTCCCACAGTAAACTCACTCTGCCGGAGGACCACATTTGCACCATCACTGAATTGAGGTTGGGGAGGCTCACAAAATCATTCAAAGTGCTGCAAGTGGCCCGAGAGCTGCAGTTTGGACACCCCTGATCTGCAGAAAGCTTATCCACAAGAGTGGTTAATTTAGAACAAATACACAACATCAGATAAAATCACATTGAGAGATTCTTATAACTCTGGTAACCTGTTTCCAAAAAAGATGCTTCTCACCCTTTCTAACATCTCACCTTTTCAATGCAACAGGCAAAAAAAAAGAAGATTTTTGGGTCAAAGTTATAAAAAGCATGAGTTAACAGCAAGTGAGGTGGAGCGAAGAGAGAGTAAGGCTCGAGTATTTGGGATGAAAACAGAGTGAAAGACTATGGAAAAAAAGAGAAGAGTCTTCTCAGGAGAGCAGTGCTTATATCTATGGGTGAATACATAAAATTGGTTGAGCGTGAGAAAGACTCGAAGTCAAAGCATCACACACTGGGAAGCAGAGACAGACCTCGGGGCTCCCAGAAAGCTCAGAAATCAACGAAGGGTGGATAATCTATACAGCAAAAGTATTGTGGGAAAAGTGCCGCTGCTCTCGGTGTATTAAAGCGGAGGAATGAGCACTTCTCCAGGGTCCATTTAGAGCAGGAAAGAGGACTCCAGGTGGGCCAGGGGAAAAAGCTCAGATATCAGGGTTTTGTTTTGTTTTTTTTCTCTGTTTTACAGTTTATTGTGCGATACATTTAAATAAAGTAGGGAGAGAAGGTGTGGAAGCATCAGATTTTACTTCCTGTTACAGATGCTGTTATTAAAGATTATAGCCCGTCTAAAGACTTCCAGGGAATCCTCCAATGAAACCAGATATTTACAAACATGAAAAGACATGAGCAGTATTTGGAGAACTTATAATTACTATCTTTATGCAAACACAATTCTTAGTTCATCTTTTAAAGTGTAAAAATCACCGGTGAGCAGGAGACGAACGGACAAAATGGACGATGCTGTGTTTTTTACGTTTATTGCTGCAATTACTGTCGCTCATTTTATTATTCTTATGTACAATGCAACCTGAAATCTTTGAATTTAGTAAAAAATGACTTTTTTCTAACTTTAATACTTGTATTAAACATCTTGGGTATCCCGGCCTGCGCAGGAGCCCTAGAAAACAGAGCATTACGCACTTGAGCACACGTATGTAGAGAAGCAGGCGGCGGGTATTGATTGGGCTCATTTCAGCGTGCTGAGTCGACATGAAGCTACTGCCCCAAACACGGGCGCAGCTGTTTGTTCTGGCTGCCACATCACAACCCTGAGACCCTCCGTGACCCCAATCCATCATCAGACACACACACACACGTATGTGCTTATACATATGCATCCGGCAGAGACGATTTCCCGACACGTTTTGACAAAGAGACAAGCAAAGCCTTGGGTCTAAAATCTAAATATAAACTTTTTAAAAATACACATGCAAACTTTCCCTCAAGTAACTCATCCATCTTCGATCACGTTATTTGGAAAAGTGAAACTATGTACCCTTTAAGCCGCTCGGAGCGACAAAGAGGAGGCGTCTCCTCGTGCCGCGCTCCAATCGGAGACCGAAGATCTCAACGCTAATAAATAACCACTGAACGCACATTTAAGCGGCTCTGAAAGCTCATTTATCTGGAAGACATGCACTAACGGTGCATTTAATGTCAAATTTATGGACACGCACATCTTTGTTGACATGCTGTCTAGACACAGCACTAATTTGAAGCACTTTGGTTTGAAGCAGTGGACAGCAGCCATTAGCCCATATGGAGGAGCTGCACATGGAAACGGTTCAGTGATGTGAGTCTGTGTGGTGCATCACTGTGAGTCTGCTGCTGTCATTATGATTTGTTTCTCCCTCCCTCTCTCATAAATGAGATATAATATACATGGCAAGGAATCCTGACTGAATACCATTACACCTACAGTGTCCTTTTAGGTCTTGATTCAAAGTCAAATTTTAGGGGGAATATTTTTCAAAACAAAAATTGGAAACCCCTTCTAGAGATTAGGAGACACAAGGAGATTGCAAATAAATAATGCACCGCTTGCTTTCAGATAGGAAGAACTTAGTGGATGGTGCAAAACAACACTGATTGTATTTAAAGTGGTACAAAGGACCATCGCCTATTTGCAGTTCAGCGTTTGCAAGTTTTTCCGTGGAGGGTAACTACAAGTCATATGCGGGAAATGTACCCATTTGTCTGAAATATTCAGAAGTAAATGCAGCTTGGGGAGCTGAAACTCCTCGGTGCAGTGCCATGTGAAATGCTATTGAATGCTAATGGTCGTACCCGTTAGTAGTGGGTACGACAGAACCCACTACTAATGCCCTTTTCACGTCTTATCTCAGATTGTCCTCAGGTACCCAAAGAAAGACGGGACCCAGATGGGTGTTTGTGTACTTTTAGCTGTAGGGCCCTATTTAAATAGTGCACAGATTTTCCCAACATAACACCTATATGGGCTTTAGAAATGGGGTCACTGGGGAACTTGTGGACAATTTCATTTAAAACACACTTTTTAGCCCATGTTGTACCTAATAAGAACTTGAAAGATGGGGCCCGGATGGGTTTTTGTGTGCTTTGCTCACTTGGCACCCATTTTGTACCCAAATTTTCCCAATGTAAGACCAATATAGGTTTATAAAACTGGATCATTATGGAACCTTTGGAAAAGTCCATCTGGGGCCCATTTTTAGCCTATTTCCAATCCACATGTAAATGTTAGCTGGGGTAAATTCTCATTTAATTTTTTCCTTTATTTCCTCAGGTTATATTCAATGTTCAAACTCGTTTGATGACCTGAAACAAGTTGAAAAGGCAAAACACAAATGTGAGATGTACGTTTTACACGAGTTCATTTCTCAAATACTTAAAACTTCCAATGAAAACTGCTAAAACATTAATGAAATTTATGTAAATGGCTGCTTTTGATGCTGAATTGATGAGTTTTTTCACATAACTGTGCTTTTGCAAAAAGCGAAAAAAGTTTCTTGTTCAACATATGTTTAGATAAACTCATTATTTACTGAAAGACAACAACAAAGGCAGATGACAGAACACCCTTGTCTGAATCTCACTATGAAGCAGCATAGCAGTGTAGATATTTAATCTTGGCTCATGGGGTAAAGCTCCGACTCCAAGCGAGGAAACAAAGCAGATTCTCAGCCGTTTCACATTTATCAGTATAACTTCAGGCAGCCGCAGACATCCAACTTCTCCTGATGATGGAGCAGGAATTTCATTATCAGCATGATCCTCTCGGATCAAATGTTTTCCCCAGTTAGTTATTTCTTCAGCGTGTTATAAAGAGAGGAGAAAAATCAGCTCTTACGGTGTGTTAGTCAAACTTCCTTTCTAAATTTGGACGAGATGCTATTAAACTCCCTTGACGTCGCTGCTTGTGTTCTGGATTGTGAGCGAGTGAACACCTGAACAGCTGCGACTCAACACCAAAAAGATCAAAACCATCACAGGACAGGAGCTTTGAACCTGGTCAAATTGATAAATGTACCAATCGACACTCGTATGTCGCCTTTTCAAATGCTGCTTTTGAAAATTATACCTCTGAACGATGGGAAAGAAGAACGCAAAGAAACAGTCATATTAATTTAGCTTCAGCTAACCTATACTCAAACGCCTTCATTCAAATGCACAGCACCACTTGTCAGTATGCTTCATTGAAAAGGTTAGGATAGGTTTATAGGCTATTCAAAACATGTTCATTACATTTTTTCCACAAAATCATTCTTAGACAATTAGACTTCAGTCTGTACAGTTCTTCCTATTTAGAGTTCCTTTCAGAATGAGCCGTTTTAGGTCCTCTTGTCACTTTAAATGCAAATAAGCTACTGCTGGCCACAGCCCCCAACTCAATGTTTGTACACTCGTGTGAAAATGGCTGGCAACAGATGCACAATTGTACATCTTTCAAAAGCAGAAGTGGAGCCTCCTGTACAACTGACAAGAATGCAGCAGGTGATTTCTAGACGGTAAGTCAACAACAAAACGCTATTTTTTCCAGCAGCCATTGTACAGCACATGCGGTGATAAAACCAGCTGACCAAACGTGCTGGAGCTCAGCTTGGGTTGCTAGGCAACAGGCTGAGCTTCATTGAGTTTGACAGTGCCTGCTAACATGTGATGTTACATTTCCAAGGTTTTTCAAACAGCTCATTTTACAGAAACCAAAACACATTAACATGTTGACTTATTGGGTGGTTTTTGAAGCACTTGGGCTGTTTTTAGAAGCAGCAGGAACCCCAAATAGCAGTATAAAAACATGCAAAATGTGAATTTATCATAAAACTCCCTGTTAAATACCCCTCGAAATGATAAGAATTTAAACTTGCTGACCTAATCTTTACCCAAGTAAACATTGAAGATTATCCATCTATTTTGTAGGTTTTTTTCTAATCCCTCATTATTCCCATTTTGAAGAGTGACTAAAGGAAATATAAGGCATATGCCATTTACACACCAGGGAAACAAGAAGTCGTGGATTACCTTATAGCAGGGCTCCTCAAACCCAGGTCTCAGGGGCCAGAGTCCTGCAACTTTTAGATGCGACTCTGGTCCAACACACCTGAATCAAATGGCTGAATCCCCTCCTCAGTATGCAGTCACATTCTGTATCGTCCCGCTAACGACCTCATTATTTGACTCAGGTGTGTTGAAGAAGACACATCTAAAAGTTGCAGGACACTGGCCCTCGAGGCTTTGTTTTAAAGAACCCTAGTTAAAAAGAAGCATAAATCACCAAGTGTAGTGAATCACCTTTAATTATGCCACATTCTCAAAGTGATTCTTTGAAGGTCTTCTGGCCAAAATGGTTATGGAAACAGCAACCAGGGCAGTTTAAATGCAAAATGTGCCAGTTAGGTTGTAAATCAGAAACCCAGGTATTGCATTAATCATTTAAGGAGGAAGAAAAATTATCAAAGTATTCAATAGTCACAGCACAGTAACACAAAGCTTTGTAATAAAGGAACATATTCTGGATTTTGTGTATCCCTCTGCTTAGATATGCTGCCGTCATCTCCCTCTGTGCTAACTAGTGTCTCACACACTTCTTTCAATCTGGCACAGCTGTTCCACATCTCCTCGGCTTAGTTCATCCGATTCCTTTTGAGATTTTCCACCCCTGCCTCAGTATTTAAGCTCTCAGTTTTTGACCATTTTTCTAGATTCTTCCATTTCACTGCCTGCATTTCATGACCTTCTCTCCCTCCATTTTCTGCTTTTTGTTTGTTATTAAAGTGATTGATTTAACCAGTCTATCGCTGCACTTGGACCTTTTCAGACCTCAAATAAACAGAAACAAACAGGTGCAAGTGGTCCTGGAGACCAGAGGTCAGTCTAAATCGTGTATGAAAGTGATAACTACTCGCTATCCGTACCTGTAAACACCAGTTGCTGATGCAGAGGATGCAAACAAGGACACAGAAATTCATGTCCTGTAGCTGCGTATAGGGTGTTTGTAGAGCTTTAAATAAGCCACGCCCATCACATTTGTGTGATAAATATTAATAATAGCAAATTAACACTCATACTGGTTCTCACAAGAATGTCAGGGTTGATGATAAAAGCAGAACAACAAAAATGCCATCGTCCTGTGAGGACAAAGAGCAGTACCTGTTGTAATTATTGCACCAGGTGCTGTTTTGACATATGGGACATCTATACAAGCCTACTGCTGAATCTGCAGACAGTTGCTGTGCATTTTGAGCAGACTGTGAGCGACCTTTGACCCCTAGAGCCCACCAAAGAGAGAACACAACGCAGAAAAGCCGTTCCAGAGAAACAGATTGGACTAGAAGCAACAAATCAAGGCATGACATAATGTAAAACCTGTGTACCGATGCTGGAGCTACAGAAGACGGATGAGAGGCTATAGAGAAGAAACAAAAATCTGGAAAGAGCGAGAGCTGAGACGTTATTAAGACAAAATATATTCCAAGTCACATCCCATGAATTTTCAAAGGCCGGTATCAGCATTCGAGGATACTTTCCAATCCACAGAGACGCTTGGTCAACAACATCATCAGTGGCTGGGAGGAAAAGCGAAATACACAAACAGAATGGGGAAGGGAAATTCAAAAAGCAGCCGAACGAGCCAAACTAATGAATGGTGAAGGTCACACTCTAATGTGAAGGCAAATTATTTCCAATTAGTTAAATTAATTGATTTATTTTTG
>NW_015114322.1:141757-143598 GCF_001443285.1 Poecilia latipinna | reverse complement strand
TTTATTTTTCTCGTCGGAATCGGAGATGAATAATAATCTGAACCTAAAAACTGGAGAAAAATGATCTGCAGCTTGAGAAGCAACGAAACATTTAAACTCCAGCAGATTCAGCCAATTAAACATTAATTAATGACTAATTAAACCATAATGAATAATTATTAAGCACATTTGGTAACGTCCAGCAGTGAAGTCTAAAATCTGGATCATCTTTGGGTTTTGAGCCTCTTTCAGTTTAAACATTTAAACTTTTATTTTATTATCAGTTTAGACATGATGGCAAAGTCCAACACTGTAAAAACTCAAAACCTTAACAAGAATTTATGTTTAATTTCCAGAGAAAATATTTTAATAAACTTCAATTAAGACAAAAATAATTTAAAAGTAACTTTTCAGTCGACAGAAAAAGTTTTAGTTCCTCTGGATGATTTTTCCACTTCAAACAGGAAGAATAATTTGTTAAAAGTAAAAATGTCTGCAGTGGAACCAGAACCTTCCAGGACCTTCCAGAACCTTCCAGAACCCGAATGAACAAACAGCGGTTCTGGAAGGTTCTGCAGGTTAAACTGAAGGTTCTAGAGAGCTGATCAGAACTGGGTGTCTGGGTTTAAACCGGGTTGGTTTTAAAGGTTTTTCTGTTGAGTTTAGAAACGGTTGTGATGTCAGCAAGATGGCCTCCAGCATGATGCATGCTGGGAGATGCAGTCCGATCTGTCAGCGTCTCAGCGACCGACTGAACCAACTCAACATGATCCGATCCGAGTCACATGAACTGTTCAATGTGAAAATGATTCCCATGTGATTCTGACTTCCTGTAGCGAAACGGACCGATGTATCGGACCAACTCGATGATAATCTAGAATAATCTAGAATAATTAATAATAATCTAGAATAATCGAGTTCATCATGAATTCAGACTGAGATCAAAGAGTTAAAATGTTAAAGGGGGAAAATATGCTGTCACCAAACTGTTTATTTATTACTGAATTATTGATCAGTTTGGACTTTATGTAATCCTGATGATGTCTGAATAATAATATTTATAGTTTGTTATAAAGTAAAGAGCAGAAATTAAAATGTCATAACATGAAACAAAATAAATCATTCATTGTTTTCTCCTGGTTGCTGAACGTCTCATCACTTTGTTCTCCAACAGGAAGTCAGAGACAACAAGCTGCTGAAGCTGTTTCCATCCTCAGTGTTTATTTATGATAATAATTATAATAATCTGCAAAGCCTGAAGCTCCAATGTGAACAAGATGAAATCTGTTCATTCAGATTCTGCAGCTGGAAGCCTGAAGATACTGAATTATAACCTGCTCTGCATGACCCCACTCAGATAAACAGGATGTTCAGGATGAAAAGGACCTGATGTTAAACATTCAGGCTGCAGGAGGAGGCGGGGCGACGGAGCAACGGGACAACGGAGCGATGGGGTGACGGAGCAACGGGACAACGGAGTGATGGGGTGACGGAGCAACGGGACAACGGAGTGATGGGGCGACAGGGCGATGGGGCGACGGAGCAATGGAGCGACGGGACGACGGAGCGACGGAGCGACGGGGCGACGGAGCGACGGGGCGACGGAGCGACGGGACGATGGAGCGACGGGGCGATGGAGCGACGGGACGATGGAGCGACGGGACGACGGAGCGACGGGACAACAGAGCGATGGAGCGACGGGACGATGGAGCGATGGAGCGACGGGACGACGGAGCGACGGGACGATGGAGCGATGAGGCGACGGGACGATGGGGCGACGGAGCGACGGGGCGACGGAGCGACGGGGCGACGGAGCGACGGGCCGCTGGCGCGACGGGGCGATGGAGCGACGGGACGCTGGA
>NW_015114322.1:136274-137556 GCF_001443285.1 Poecilia latipinna | reverse complement strand
CGGAGCGACGGGACGATGGAGCGATGGAGCGACGGGACGAGGGAGGGACGGGACGATGGAGCGATGAGGCGACGGGACGATGGGGCGACGGAGCGACGGGGCGACGGAGCGACGGGAGCGAGGGAGGGACGGGACGATGGAGCGATGAGGCGACGGGACGATGGGGCGACGGAGCGACGGGGCGACGGAGCGACGGGACGACGGAGCGACGGGACGGTGGAGCGACGGGGCGATGGAGCGACGGGACGATGGAGCGACGGGACGACGGAGCGACGGGACAACAGAGCGATGGAGCGACGGGCCGATGGAGCGATGGAGCGATGAGGCGACGGGACGATGGGGCGACGGAGCGACGGGGCGGAGCGATGGAGCAACGGGGTGATGGAGGTCAGAACGCCGTTTCTGCTCCAGAGCGACTCTGAGTCTGTCCATCAGTCGCCGCTTTATTCATCAGACCGCCGTTACTAAAGCAGCGCCTCTAATTAAATATATGAAACATGAGAAACGAGGAATGAGCTGAAGAGATGAAAACATTCATGATGAACGATCAGCAGCGACACAAACAGTATAAAAATAAAACTGCAGACTGGAGATGAAACTGGGAGCAAATATCTGGATCTCTGAGGTGAAACGATTAAACAGAAAAGCTTCAGTTTCAGTTTCAGCTCCTTCAAAGACCAGAGAAATGTTTCTACAGGAAACTCTGATTCCTCGTCTCGACTTTTTATAACCAGAGGAATAAAAATCACAGAAGGTTTTCAAACTCAAGACTGGCAGGAATAAAGAGATAAAGACACAAAAAGGAGGGAAATCTGCTCTTAAATTCATCTCCAATAAAGATGAATTTAAGTTTCTAAAACTGGAAGTGAAACACAAATCACTTCTTCTCATCCATATTTTTTAATTTTTCTTAAAGTTCATAGAAACATCAGAGGAAAACGAAGCAAAACTTCCTGAAGATGAAATCACATCCTGCTGAAGACAACAAATAATTTTAAACTTTGCTGTCAGGTTTTTATAACGAGATTTTATTTTATTTGATTTAATAAAATCAAACTTTTATTAAAATAGTTCAGATAAACTGGAAACCTCTCCAGATTTCATTCAAAGTTTTTCTTCTGGTTTTCTAAGGAAATGAACAAACATGAAATAAAAAGATGATTTAATGTTTAGAAATCTGAATATTTGAAACGATGTGAATTTATTCACAGGAAAGATTCTCAAAATGCTCCAAACATTATGATCAATATTCATATTTAACCCAAACAACAGAATGTGGTTA
>NW_015114322.1:127677-130368 GCF_001443285.1 Poecilia latipinna | reverse complement strand
TCATCATCATCATCATCATCATCATCATCATCGTCATCAGCAGCAGCAGAAGGTCTAGTCAAAGTAATCACACCGGTGGACTTTGAATTTTGAATGTATTGACTCTGATTTTAGATCAACAAGGTGAAACATGTTTTCATTAATGCTGATGTTCTTTAAGCCTCAGAGCTTCGTGGTTCTGACCCGGTTTCTCTGGTGGGTTTTCACCAGACGGGCTGTAAACGCTGACTCCTGATTGGTTCATGATCTGATAACGAAGCAGCAGAAACATGCAGATCATTTCCAGATGATTTTCTCTCTGGATCCAACATTTGGACCTGATTTTCCTCTCAGCTCGTTGCTTGGAAACGAATCTGATGAAACCGGAAACTCAGGAAATCATTTTCTCAACATTAATGACAAGAGAAGCTTCAGTCCTTCAGTTTGTTTTAGAAATGACTTCAAAACACAAATATGAGAAAAAACAATAAATTACATCCAGATCAAAACAGATAAAATGTTCAGACTGAACTCATAAGATCCAGATCATTCAACATGGAGACGATCGGGAAGTAAAACAGGAAACAGATTTACGGATGAGCCACGTTTTCACATTATTCTGGATCACAACTCAAAACTATGCATGGAATAAATCCTACGTTCCTAAAACTGGAAGGTGAAACACATTTTCCATAAATCGTGTTTAAGGTGATTTAAAGAAGCTCTTTGATGATGACGATGATGATGATGATGATGATGGTTTAGTGAACGTCTGAGATGTTTGATCCAGGAGGATTCATCAGACGAATCGTTTCCTTCATAGATCTGTGATCTCAGATTCTCCGTTTGCTTCCATGCGAAACAGAAACAGAACAACTCGGTCCGGATCCACATCAACCCACAGCTGATCCTTAACGGGATCCGACCCACAAACAGAACAGGAAATACAAATCTTCTTCCTGTATCTGGTTTTTACTTCCTGGTTCCTTTTTACTCCGATTCAGACTGAAACTACTAACAACTACTGACGGTTCCATCTGGTCAGCAGTTACAGGTTCTGCTGCTCTGACTTTTCTCTTTGTGAAATTAATTCAAACCACCAGAAAAATCTACAAGTTAAATTCAACAGTTTTAGGAAATTATTTATTTTTTATCCAGAGGATCAGATTATTTATGCTTTATTTATTTTAAATAACCAAGATAAACTGATTTTATTAAAAGAAGAAAACTGAAGATTCAGGTCTCCAAACTAACCTCCTGGTGAATTTATTAAATCATTTAAAATAAATCAGAAATTAACTCCAGTTTGAACAGATTCATCTGTGGATGTTTTGGTTTCTCAGCTCCGTACAGAAAGTTCTGGTCCAGTTTGTCAGAACCAGTAGCAATGGTTTCCAGTTCAGGAACAATCAGAGCCGTGTTAAAACCAGGCAGGTCATAAAAAGTCGCATCGAGCCATAAATAGGCAGAGGAATGCAAACGGCAGGCGGAGACAAGTTGGAGCCACAGAACGGATCAGAGGACAGAAATGTACAGAAACCTGACCCAACGCAGAAATACCAGAAATACCAAAGCATACTAAATCACATCAAAACATACCAAAAATACCAAAACATACCAGAAATACAAAAACATACCAAAAATACAAAAACATACCAAAAATACCAAAACATACCAAAAATACCAAAACATACCAAAAATACCAAAACATACTAAATCACATCAAAACATACCAAAAATACCAAAACATACCAAAAATACCAAAACATACCAAAAATACCAAAAATACCAAAACATACCAAGTGATCATAATTAACATTCTTCTGATACGTTTAGCTAGCAGCCATGTTTAGCAGAAACCTCTAGTTTATGCAAATCCACACAGAAAAACCTCATTTGGGATTTGAACCAACAACTTTCTCTGTGAAGCAACCAGGAAATCCAAACGTTTCCCCTGCAGAACTCCACAGCGCCTCCTGGAGGATCCAGAGCAGAAACGATTTTAAATCATTTAGGAAACGACACAAAAACCTCTGAAGGCACTAAGAGCAACTTCCTTCTTCACCAGATGGAAACAAGATGGAGGATTTAGAGGTTGGAGGATTTCTCTTTAGGCTAAAGACCAGGAGCCATTTCTGCTGCTAGTGCTAGGCTAACATGTTAGCTTTGGTTGTATTTACCCAGAATGCCCTGCGCTGTAGTTCACTTCCTGCTTTTGGAGCGGTCTCTGGTCTGCTTGGTGTTCACATTCAAACCAACCAGAGTTCTATACCCAGACTGAGGTTAGGAGGAGCAGAGGTCAGAGGTCAGAGGTCGGTTAACATTCACACCTCCCAGCAGCCTCCTGGTTCTGATTGTGAATGAAAGCCAGGCCGTGGTTCTGAGTTGTTTGGGTCGGTAAGGACTGGTTAGTTCCAGTGGATCGACTGTTTATCCGTTCAGACCTGGGATCAGTTTGGACGATCCAGATGAGATTCTGGACCAGAATCCTCCAGAACCGAACCGTTAAGCAGGAAACATGTTGGTTCTGTGATGTTTCCAAAGAGAAGAGAAAATGTTTGAATGAAGGAAATAAAACTGATTTTTCTTTCTCCAGCAGAACGTTGGCAGGATCCTCCTGGAGGAAACGTTGATCTGAACGGATCTCCTGATTCTGATCCGGTTGGATCCTGGTCCGGTTTGATTCTGATCTGGTTTAATTCTGATCCGGTT
>NW_015114322.1:121864-122218 GCF_001443285.1 Poecilia latipinna | reverse complement strand
TTCCCAGAACATAAAATTCCTCCAGGAGGTTCTGACTCCTTAAAACCATCTTCATCATCCTCCTCATCCTCTCCATGCGTTAGCTAACCACCGCAGCGCTAACAGAAACCAGACAGGAAACTCGGCTCAGCCTCAGGATGTTTCATAATCCAGGATGTCTGACAAACGATTTAATCCCAAACAACAGTTACAGCAAAACAAACTTTTAAGCTGAAACGGTTTTTATGATAAACTTGTTGTCATGGTTTCCATTTTATTTTCAGGAAAAAGATTTCAAGAGTTTGATGCACAAAGAATCTGAGATAAAAACCCAAACAGGAGGAGCTGGATGAACCGGGCTTCACCAGAGAACCC
>NW_015114322.1:104582-117054 GCF_001443285.1 Poecilia latipinna | reverse complement strand
ATCCTGGTTCTGGTTCTGGTCCTGGTTCTGGTTGGGCCCAGCGCTAGAATTCAGTTTTCCGCCTGAAGCTTTTTTCCAGACTAACTTGTTACTTTAAAGGAAACAAAATGAAAATTTTCAAACATCCGTCAGTCAAACGTCTCTTCAACTCGACCCATTAATCTCCGGCTGACAGAACCGAGACAAGAACAGACGATTCTTCAGGTCTGAACAAAACCAGCAGCCGAGACAAGTCAGAACCGATCCGGTCGCTAAGCTAACAGCCAGCAGCAAAAACAGCAGAACTCTGAGTCACTGAGGCATCAGAACCTCTGCCGACCCGGATCAGAACCGCTGTTCTGAGGAGAAACATGAAATCTCACAGCACAAAACGAGCCGACCGAAAAACTACACAGGCTGAGAGCCATAAAACTGATAGAGGAGACAGGAAGTGATGGACGGAGGAAACAGGAAGTGATGGACGGAGCAAATGTACAACTTCCTGAGGACGTCTTGTACACTCATGTCTTGTTTCTCCAGATCATCATCCCCCCACCACTGTGCTTCACAGCTGCTCTGACCTTTGACCTTGTTTAATCTGATTATTCAAATGAAAACTTCTTGTTTCTAGAGACGGGAGGTTTTCCATACTGGTTTGGTGTCATGACCTTTGACCTCCTGAGTTTGACGTTCTGACGTCGGGGTGAATCTGCTGTGACGTTTTCCTGCCATCTGACACTCTGATAGCTTGGTGATGACCTTTGACCTCTGACCCTCCCCAGGTTGACGAGCAGCAGCTGTCGCCTCTCTGGCGTTTGTCCATCCTGGCAGTTAAAACTTTAACTAAAAGTTTCAGGTCGTGACCCTGAAGTCCCTCTGATGAAGCCGAGCATCATGGGAAGATTTTTGGCTGCATGATGAAAACATCGATTCAGAAGGAGAATGTGAACCGATTTCCAAACTGTTCTGATTTTCATCATTCTGTGTTTTTTTCCTGCCACCTGAAGAATCTGAGAGGGAAAACTAACGAGGTGAAAATCCAGGAACAAATCAGGATAAACGACAAGAGAAGAAACAGAGATGAGAAAATAACAGATGAAACATCTTAGAAAATTAAAAACCGGCAGGAACAAGAAAAATCGACCCAAAACTGAAGACAAACGAGGAACAGAGGGAACAGGAAGGAGGGAAAGAAAATTAAAATGCAGATCAGAAAACGGCTCTGAGACGCAGCAGCTGGTTACCACGACGACCGAGAGATAAAACATCAGCAGGTCATCTGTTTACCATCAGAGGGGCTGGAGCGACCCGGTTCTGATCCAAACCGACTCATCACAACAGCAAACAGTGACACACACTGCAGATTTCCATGATTCCTGCATTTCTGTCATATTTCTACAGATTTCATCCATCCAGGCAGAAATCTGAACCAAAATAATCAGATAAACTATTAAATCATGAATCCAATCAGCTGCTTTGGTTCATGGAGGAAAGAAAATATGATCAGAAATGAAAGATTTTATTCCCAGATCAATTTGTTCCAGAAAACCAGTTTCATTTTACAGCCTGTCCCCATAATTCGGTTCTAATCTATGAAATATCATAAAGCTTGAAGGCGCTAAAACCCTCAATAGTTCATCTAAAAGTAGAAAATCTGCAGCTGAATCATCAAAACCAGTTCAACTCACTGGGACCAGTCAGTATTAATCCATCTGCTCTGCAGCAAATGGAAATTCACTACATCGAAATGTAAAATATCTCATTCATATCCAGCAGAAACAGACAGTAAAAATTAATCTGGACAGAAAATATCAAAGATCAACCAGTGAATGAAACACTGAATAATCCTCCAATCAGCAACAACAAATTCTCCAGAAAAACTCAGATTACAGCAAAGTTTAGGAACCAAACGTTCAATTACTCACCAGACGCTGCAGGATCTTCCTGCTCTTGTCGTCGGTGCAGAAGTCGGACATGATGCTCCGGTGGACCAGAACCAGGCCGTTGAGGAAGAGCCAGGATCCGAACCAGAGCAGAGCGAAGAGCAGCGTTCCCCGGCGGGACCAGAGCCGCTGGCCCAACCAGCGCAGCAGGCAGCGTCCGCCGCCGCCGCGCCCGCCGCTGCCTGCACCGCCCGGCGCTCCAGGCAGCATGGCGGCCAGAGGAAACAAACCAAACCCTCGCCAACTTCACAGGAAATTATAATCCCTTATTAATCCAGATGAGCTCAGATTAATAAACTCAGATTAAGTTTTCTGAGCTTTGATATAAATGACCTTGTCATCTGCGTATCGTCGAATTTTAATTCTCTGGTTTTCATCTCCAGATGGTTGTCATGATGTTCCTGCCAAAGTGAAGAAAATCCTCGATGTCCAGGACTTCCTGTTTGGTTTTGTTAACTTCTGTTTTCAATGTGAATAAAATATTTCAGGTTTATTGTAAAACTTTGCTTTGAATCATAAGAAAACGAAGAGAGCCCGGTTTGGTGGAAACTGGCTGATCTGTCCATCGTCCAGCTGGAAGCTGAAGGTTTTCCTGCAGAACTGAGTCTGTTTCATTTCCAGATTCTTCTGGTTTGTTTCTGGAAACCTGCAGCGCTCCAACATGATCCTGTCAGGTTTCCTAGAAATCCTCCGCTCAGCGTTTACCACAGTTCATGTGAAGTTAAAACAAGTTGAACTGGAATAATGAGACTGAAAACATGACAAAGGTTTCCTGGTGGAAGGAAACTCTGATCTTTCATGAAGAGGATCTACAAGGACAGAAAGAGAGACAAGTTATTTCCCTCTGAGTGAACAAACCAAACTTTAACAAGATCATTTCTAACAGTTTTGGTTCTTCTGGCTTATTTTTCATTTTAAAAAGAAACTTTAAAGTTTGCAGCAGCTTTAAGAGACGACTCTGTTTCTGTTCTGAGGAGAATTTCTTCCCTGCGGTTCCTAAGTTTCTCCAAAGTGAATAAAGTTCCTGCTGGTTTGTTCTGAAGCTGCTTCTTGATCCTGAGTTTGTTTTTTTTAACCTTCATCGTTTCCTGATGTTGCTGCAGAATCCAAACCTTAAACTGGGTCAGGAAACAGCAGGAAACCTTCAGTTTCCTTCCAGACGATCCGATTTAACGCTGAGCAGGAAATGAAACCAGCAGAACTTCGTCTGCTTCCTAAATGATCCAAACTGGTTCTGTTGAAGCCGGGATGAAAACCCGACAGCTGCAGCTTTGATCTGCAGAAACGAACTGAAATAATCCAGAAAGTTTCCCTTCAGTCATCAGGAGGGAAAAAGTTTCATTCTAGGGTTTATTCAGAGAAAATGATTTTTACTGGACCTGAAACTCTGATCATCTATAAAAATAATATAGAAGATTTAAAGCATTAAAATATTTATATCTTATAATGTAAGATATAAATATCTTACATATTTATATCTGTAGTAAATATAAACTTTCATATCAACATGAGTTCAGTTTATATTAAAGCAACAATTATGTCTGAAATACATCAGTGGCTGTTTAGGATCTTTTATTCTTTTATTTGTTTTCTTGTTACTTTTTTACATCAGTAATAAAATTATTTCTTATTAATTTATTCAGATTTGTGTTTCTTTCCATCCTGTAACAGTTTAATTTCTGGTTCTCAGAATCTGCTTCACTGAGAAACTTAGAAAACTAGTTTTAACTTTTATTTTTTAACAACAGACTCATTTTCCTGTTTCATGAAGTCGAACATTTTAACGACGACGAGATGAAAACGGTTTATGAATCTAAAAACAAAGAGCAGAAAAATATAATTATTGGACGGAAATTTCAATACATTTTACTGATAAATCAAAAATGAGCCTCGTTCCTCTGGGGGTTTGGTTCAGTCTGAATCTGGAGAGTTTTTAGTCATTTCTCCATGTTTACATGTTTTGATCTTTAAATATAATTTTACTGATTATCTGAATTTTTACAGCCATTTTTTTATGTTTTATACTAAATAAATGCCAACTTTAATCTGACAGCAGAAATAACTAAAATACAAACATTATAAATGAATAAAAATGTTTTTTTTACTACATTTTTCTGCTCTGTGTTTTTATTTCTACATTTATTATAAAAACTGAGCAAATTTCTCTCCATAATTCTTGTTTTGCATCAGTTTTTTATTCATTTATGTTCAGTTTTTCTGTCTGATTTGATTTTTCTGATCGAAGGTTCTTCAGAACCGCAGCAGGTCCAGCAGAAATCCTGAAGGAATCAGACTTTAGTTCCTCTGATTCTTTAACATCTCATTGTTCATGTGGCTTTATGAACTTTTACCCCTGAACAATTATAAGAATCTGAATCTTGAATCTTCTGTTTTAATCTGCAGGAAGTTTAATCTCTGAACACAGGAGATAATCTGAGTGATGATCAGCAGCTCACCTTCAGTACCTGGCAGGTAAACCAGGTGTTGTGTTTCCTTTTTACTCCTAAATGATCATATCTGCAGTCAGGAAGCTGAGATCTTTACATTTCTGCTGAATCTTGAAGGAAAATCCAGATTTCCTCCTCAGAGTTCAGGAGCTGCAGATCAAACTTCCTCCTGATCCCAGAATAAAAACTGAAATAATCTCGTTCCTTCAGAGAAGATCCGGATCCGTGGATCAGGAATAAAGTCCTGGGATTCCCTGACATCATCCTGGAGGTTCTGTTCGGTTCGGCTCTGCGGATGGGATCAGGATTTACTAACCAAACTTCCTAAAGCCTCCATTCCTGCAGCTGCGGCTCCTAAACGATTCCCATCTCCTCCTCTGACCCGGAGCGATCTGGAGGAACCCGACCTGGCTGTCCGAACCGCGGCAGCTGGAGCCGCCGGACAGACTGAGATGGTCCCGGGAGAACCGGGATCAGAACCAGCTGGACTCAGTGAGAAATAAACCCTGAATCTGGACTGCCAGGCGGATCCAGCAGCTCCTGTTCCTCCTCCTCCTCTGACGCTCCTGTCTGGGGAGCAGAGTGTGTGTGTGTGTGTGTGTGTGTGTGTGTGTGTGTGTGTGTGTGGGTGTGTGTCGCTCAGGCTTGTTCCTGCAGCCTCATTCCTGCCTGTTTCTTCTTACAGAAACTAAAGATCTGCAGGTTCCGTTTCTCCTGCAGGAAGTTTCCAGCTCCGTGTTAAAACCCCGTTACCATGGCAGCAGGTCTCACCAAATTAAAAGCTCTCTAATCATCTGTCTTTGTCCCACACACACGCACGCACACACACACACACACACACACACACACACACACACACACACACACACACACACACACTAATAATAGTGTATGACGATCACGGAGGATCGACTGGTTGCAGTTTGATGCCTTCAGGCTGAAAAATGTTTTTAAATCTGAAGAGAAAAAAAAAATGTGGTTGAAACTGAATTAATGGTTTCAACCACTAGATGGCAGAAAAACTACAAATAGGAGAAGAAGAAAGAATCATGAACAGCTTTTAGTTTTATTTCTATGGAAGTAGGAAAAACAGGAGAAATATTATGGGATATTTCACATATAAAAGCTGAAATTAAAAGTGAAGGCAGCAAAATTATTATAATAAAAAAAGAGCTGCTGTTCCTGAATTAACAATCAAAATATTTTATCTAAACAGTCAAAAATGTTTCTGTAATTATAATGTAGATTAATAAAAAAGAAAGAAAAGCAGAGTAACTAGAACAGAACCTGGAGGGACACCAGAGACTGTTGGGCTGAATCTGAAAATGGATGATATGAAAAATAAATCAGTTAATTTTAAATAAGAAAAACATTTTATTACCTAAAGGTCAATAACAGCTTTAGTTAAATGAACGTTTGACCGTTTGTAGCAAAAGATGAATCAGATAAATAACATAAAAAACAGGTGAAGCTGCAGCAGAGGAGAAAAAGTTTGGTTTTTATCTTAAATGTAAAATATTTATATTTATTTAATAGTTTTGTCTTAAAGCTCGGATGTTATTTCAGTAAATGTCCTTCATTAGTCTGAATCCTCCAGTTAATGATTAATCGATTACTGAATTAGTTGATTTGATTGATTCACGATTAATCGATTCAGGATTTCTCTGCAGATCAGGAGGAGAAGATGGGAACCTCTAGGTGGCGCTGCTGCAGTTCCTGCTCAGTTTAAAGTAAATCTGAGTTTATTCATGGATTCCTGGTGGAGCTCAGTTACAGTCGGACCCGGTCCCGGTATCTGAACGTCTGAACCGGACCCGGTCCCGGTATCTGAACGTCTGAACCGGACCCGGTGTCGCCTGTTGTTCATCAATCTGCCGCTCATGAGGATCAGTTCCTCATCTCCAGTTCTGGTTCTGGACAGGAAGCGAGAAACTTCTGCTGAAATCAAAGTTCAGGAGAGAAAAATGTCTCAGTTTTTATTTCTGGTTCACTAAAATCTGAGCTGCAGATTAAATCTGTTGTCAAACTGATCTTGAGTTTTTATGGGTTTAAATCAGGAAACAGGAACAAAAACAAACCTGAGATAAAATCAGTTTAAAGGTCAAAGGTCAATCCGTCTGACTGGGAGGGAAATGAAGGAAACCAGCTGACAGATTCAGAGATTTATGTGAAGGAAGTTTTTTCTTTAATTTCTGTGTGAGATGAAACCAGAAGCTCTGAAACCTTTTCTGGATAATCGTCTCCAGAGGAAGAGGAGCACGGAGTGATGAAGGTGGGACCAGCAGCTGCCTCCTCTTCCTCACTGCAGCCAATTATCTGAGCTCGTTAAGCTGCTGCTGCTCACCGAGCCGATCCTGAACCAGAACCTCGTTACTTCAGCGGCTCCAGGATTTCAGCTCAGACAGAAACAGATTTACTGACTTTATTTACGTTAATAAGGAGCCAAAAATGAAGTTTTCTTCATGTTCAGTCAGAAAGAAAACAAAGAATAAAAAGGATTTTAATCCAGAAATGGATCAAACTAAACATGATCTCCATGTTCTGTTCAGGATCTGCTGTCAGAACCGGGTCTGGGCTCAGAACCGGGTCTGGGCTCAGAACCGGGTCTGGGCTCCTTCTGCATGTATCTGAGGTTCTGATGAGGTTCTATGAAGCCCACTGGATTTAATAAAACCTTCAGCTGATTCTGTTCTGGTGCTTCATCTTCTTCAGACGCATTTTATTCACATCACAAACGTTTCTGTATTTAGAATCATTTTTTTAACGATGCTGACAAATAATTCAGATCAAATTTGCTCGTTTTTACTGTTTTAAACCAGAATCACCAGAAATTAAACACTTTAAATGTGACCACTGTGTGAGAAATGAGTCCAAATGTTATAAAACTGTAATAAATAACATTTCTGATGATTTTCTAACTTATGATGCAGCTCTAAGATACATCGGAACCTGATTTTAACCTTTTTCCAACCTGAGAGGAGAGGCGCTTGTGTTGCAGCTCCTCCTGGTGGCTCGTTGTTGAACTACATCACAGCAGAGATTAAAATAAGTCAGAAAAGAGAAGAAAAAACAAAAACTTGTTTATTGAAGTTCATTTTCCTGAATAACTAAAGCAGAGCTGAACTTTAATATCAGATGTATCATCAGTTTCTGGTTGATCTGGATGAAAACTTTAAAAAGTTTCTAACAGATCAAGTTTCCCTTGGAGCAGAAAAACTTTATTTAATCTGCAGCTTTAACAGAAACTGAGATAAAAATAAAATCAGTTTTTCCAGTTTCCAGACAGAATCTCAGCCTGAATGGTTCCATGTTGCTTTCTGAGCCGTCGGGTTTGTAAAGATGAACTAGAGATGATTTATCTCCAGGATCCTGGATCTGGTTGATCTGGATCCAACGGGTTACATCAGCTTCATGCTGGAGGAGAATATTATAAAATAAACCAGATTCATATTCAAAATCATGTTTGAATTCTAATCTGGTTATTTAAACTGATCCCAGGATGGAAGAAAATATCCAATAATTAGTTTTGTTTAATATTTCAAATCTTTTGAATCTGAATCTAAATTTAATCTTTGGTAGATTTGAAAAGTATAAAGTTTTTAACTGTTTAGATATTTTAAAAAATATTTTGTGTTTTTTTGGTGTTTATCGTTTGTTACAGTGATTATATATTTTACAATCTGTACAGTTTCAGTTTTTTTACATATTCAGCAGTAAATGACATTTATTCAAACTGTTATATGATGAATCATTTCCTCATGCGGCCACAAGGGGTCACTAAAGGCTCCTCACTTTGGAAAACTAACTCGATGAGTAAAATGGTCATTTCCGTGTTTCACCTCATCATTTTGCACTTAAACACAGAACATAAAAATATTTACTGCGTCATGTTCTTTGACAGTAAATTACTAAAAATTCTCCATAATCTCAAATATTCTGTGATTTTAACGATAAAACGAGTTTTTTACTTTTGGTCAAATTAAAGGAACTGATTTTCTCTCGCCTCCATCTTTGCTGAGCTTAGCAATGATAAGCTGAAGTTTCATGTTTCTTTCTTCAGCCCGACTCCTGGTGAAGAAACAAGAACCTTTTAGGATTCTGATGTCATTTCTTTTATACATTTTAGAGAATATTTAATCTCTTCATTTTTCTCCAGTCTCTTTCTGTGATCAGTTTCATGATCTGCTGCAGAGATTCAATGTTTAAAACCAAGCAGGACATTTTTGGCTGAACAAATTCAAAATATTTCATGATTTTCTCATAAAGTTCTGTTGTTACTCCAGCAGATTTAAATCAGATGATCTGCAGTAACTTTACCTGAACAGATGAATTTTTCCAAACAGCAACAGAAGCTCCGTGTTGAACTTTGACCTCGATGCTTCAGCCTGAAACCTTTTGATGAATCAGCTGCAGAAACAAAGATCCAGACACCAGGCGGACATTTTGTCTGACAGCTGATAATCCACCACACAAACAGAACCGCCGGGAAACAAACCGACTGCTGATGGAGGCAGAACCTGAGGATCCATCGGATCAGAACCATTCAGCTCAACAAAAGACTTCAGCTTAGAAACAAACCTGCAGAAAACTGCTGCAGAAATGAGAAACAAACTGGAAACAAGTTTCTGCCTTCCTGCTGCTTCTGCTTGAACTTATTAAATATTGGATTGTTGTCAGTCAGAGGCTTTGGACACAGAAATCTGCAGGAAATGTTGAAGTTTTATTCTTACAGGAAGTTTCTGAGGTATAAACTGACCTGTTGGAGATTTTCCATCTCAGATGATAATTTGATCATAATCATTTATAAGCTTTTAACTGTTGAGTTTGAGAGATGATTAAATTCACCACAGAAAAATAAAGTGTTACTTTCAAGTATAATAAAAAAAATAATAAAAACAATTAACCTAAAAAGTTTTAGCAGATTTTAAAAAATAAAAACCAGGAAAGTTTGCAGCAGCTTTTAGCCTCCAGGCCTGCAGGTGGCGATGAAACGTCCTTAGAATCCTCGACACTCATGTCTGCAGATAAACGAGCTGCTGAACCAACCAGAGTTTCTGGTTTAAATGTTTTATTTCTCAATTTGCATTTAGAAAATATTGTTTTTGTTTGAAGATACAGAAACATTTAATGAGTTTAGTTCATTTCAACATGTTAAAACATTTATTAGGATAAATCATGAAACCAGCTGCTGATGTTGGGATTCACTGAAATGAGTCTGAATTAAAGAACCGGATCATTTCTCAACCTTTGACCCGATAATTAAATCTGTTCAACAAAAATAAAGTTATTTCATTTAAGTCCAACAATCACATGGAAATATTTACTCTGGTTTTAATTTCCTGAATCAAATATGAAAGACCAGCATGAAACCAGATCTTTCCGTGTTCTTACTCGATCATCTCCTCTTCCTCAAAGTTCTGGTCGTCCTCCCGGGCCGAGGCCTCCTGGTACTGCTGGTACTCGGACACCAGGTCGTTCATGTTGCTCTCCGCCTCGGTGAACTCCATCTCGTCCATGCCTTCCCCGGTGAACCAGTGCAGGAAGGCCTTCCGGCGGAACATGGCCGAGAACTGCTCCGAGATCCGTTTGAACAGCTCCTGGATGGCGGTGCTGTTTCCGATGAAGGTGGCGGCCATCTTGAGGCCGCGCGGCGGGATGTCGCACACGGCCACCTTCACGTTGTTGGGGATCCACTCCACGAAGGAGCTGCTGTTCTTGTTCTGGACGTTCAGCATCTGGTCGTCCACCTCCTTCATGGACATCGGCCCGCGGAAGACCGCCGCCACGGTGAGGTAGCGGCCGTGGCGCGGGTCGCAGGCCGCCATCATGTTGCGGGCGTCGAACATCTGCTGGGTGAGCTCCGGGACGGAGAGGGCCCGGTACTGCTGGCTGCCCCGCGCCGTCAGCGGGGCGAAGCCCGGCATGAAGAAGTGCAGCCTGGGGAAGGGAACCATGTTGACGGCCAGCTTCCGCAGGTCGGCGTTGAGCTGCCCGGGGAACCGCAGCGAGGTGGTGACGCCGCTCATGGTGGCCGACACCAGGTGGTTCAGGTCGCCGTAGGTGGGCGTGGTCAGCTTCAGCGTGCGGAAGCAGATGTCGTACAGAGCCTCGTTGTCGATGCAGTAGGTCTGGTCGGTGTTCTCCACCAGCTGGTGGACGGACAGCGTGGCGTTGTACGGCTCCACCACCGTGTCCGAAACCTGCGAGTCACAGAGGAGACGGGAACAGACGGGTCTGAACGTTCACCTGACGGACGGACCGCGTACCTTCGGCGACGGCATGACGCTGAAGGTGTTCATGATGCGGTCCGGGTACTCCTCCCGGATCTTACTGATCAGCAGGGTTCCCATTCCAGAACCGGTTCCGCCTCCCAGAGAGTGGGTCAGCTGGAAGCCCTGCAGGGAAAAACCGTCTGAAAATGGTTCAACTGAGAGACTAAAGAGACGGTAGAGAACCGGTTCCCCTCACTGGGCCTGCAAGTTCTTCAGACTAAACATCAGAACCAAAGATCGACCCAAAACTACAGCTCTGCTGTTAGATGGATAACCTGAGCGATTTCAAACAGAAGTTTATGAACCCAAACTCTTTGCTTCTGTGTGAAACCAGAAGACGAGCCGTTTTACTTCAGTTTCCTGAGTTTCATCCTTTGGGTCTTTACAGAATCTGATGTCAGTGACGGTTTTATGTGACGGAAGCAGAGCTGTTCCATCTGTTACAGAAACTAAATACATTTTAGAAAAATCTGGAAGGATTCTTCTTCCAACTGACAGCACAGTTATAAATAAACTTACAATTATGCAAACATTTATTTTAACATTTCCTGCTTAAATTTATTCTCAATATTTATGATCAGAATCAACAGATTTGATGAAGCAAGTTCTGATGATCTGGAGATTTTCTTTCTGATCATTTTAAACTCTTCCAGAGTTAAAAGCTGAATTTCTCCACCTGCAGACAGTCGCAGTGCTCACACTCCTTCCTCACTACGTCCAGAACCGAGTCCATAAGCTCCGCCCCCTCCGTGTAGTGACCTTTGGCCCAGTTGTTCCCAGCGCCTGTTTGACCTGCAGACAGCAGAAGGTCAGCAGGGAAAACTGAAACTGGGACAGGAGCAAATCCAGGGTCAGAGGTCAGCTTTCAGAGTGCCGGTCCAGGTCCAGATCCAGACCCGTCTTACCAAAGATGAAGTTGTCGGGTCTGAAGAGCCGGCCGAAGGCTCCGGAGCGAACGCTGTCCATGGTTCCTGGTTCCAGGTCCACCAGAACGGATCGGGGGACGTATTTATGTGCTGCACAGATAGATTAGAGTCCAGCTTCATCCAGAACCTGCAGACAGAACCCGGCTGGTTCTGCAGAACTTACAGGACGCCTGGTTGTAGTAAACGTTGATCCTGTCCAGCTGCAGCGCCGAGTCGCCCACGTAGCTTCCTGCTGCGTCGACGCCGTGCTCATCGCTGATCTCCTCCCAGAACTGAAACAGAGAGAAGAACCGACTGCTCCATCATCCTGGACGGAACCGGTACCGGGATTTAAACCGGTACCAGATTTAAACCGGTACCAGATTTAAACCGGTACAGATTTAAACCGGTACAGATTTAAACCGGTACCAGATTTAAACCGGTACAGATTTAAACCGGTACCAGATTTAACGGGCCACTTCCCACTGACTCCTGAGTCCAGAATCGTGAGCTGACAGGAGATCTGGACTTTCATCGTTTATCGTGATCATTTTGATTCAAACGTCCGGTGAAGGTGGAGCTTTAGCCGCCAAAGTAGGAACAACTCTAGTCGTACTAATCATCGTTTTCCTGCTCCCCATCAGGAGGAAATGGGTCGAGTGGACCAAGGACGGTGAACATCAGATGGACTAGCGCACCAGGCCGCCCGGACCGGAGAACCCATGACCCGGTTCAGAGGACTGCTGAGCTCAAGGACATTTTGATGCTTATGGTTGTTCAACGGTCTAAAGAGTTCAATCGAAATGAAACAGAAGTTGGGTTGGAATAAAATGAACTCGTGGGAAAGACTCTGTTCATATAACAACACGTTTGTTATACAATTTATATGCAACACAGGAGGAACACACATAATTAATAATAATAAT
>NW_015114322.1:97230-99527 GCF_001443285.1 Poecilia latipinna | reverse complement strand
CAGCAAAGAATTACGTCTCCGTGCGTTTAGCCACCTTTCAATTCTCCAATAAAAACACCTGGAAACTGTCGACTGGGCCCTCTGACTGGGTCCCCTCTGACTGGGTCCTCTGACTGGGTTCCCTCTGACTGGGTCCTCTGACTGGGCCCTCTGACTGGGCCCTCTGACTGGGTTCCCTCTGACTGGGCCCTCTGACTGGGTCCTCTGACTGGGTCCCCTCTGACTGGGTCCCCTCTGACTGGGCCCTCTGACTGGGTCCCCTCTGACTGGGTCCCCTCTGACTGGGCCCTCTGACTGGGCCCTCTGTCTGGGTCCCCTCTGACTGGGTCCTCTGACTGGGTCCCCTCTGACTGGGCCCTCTGACTGGGTCCCCTCTGACTGGGTCCTCTGACTGGGTCCCCTCTGACTGGGTCCCCTCTGACTGGGCCCTCGGACTGGGTCCTCTGACTGGGTCCCCTCTGACTGGGTCCCCTCTGACTGGGCCCTCTGACCATCTCAGTGTTTCAGAGCAGCTAAAAACTCAAACTGAATTACATCCTATAATCTTATCCTCACATTTTAATGGTTAAAAACCACAAAAATAAATTTACTTTTAGATTTAATAAAATAAAATCCCGTTTATTTACAGTTTACAAATTCAGTATTAACAGAGTTAAACTGGAGGAAAACTTTTATTTTAGAAAGATGAAGTATTGTATTCGTGTTTAAAACTTTACATTTTCAGCTGAATAATTTAAATTTGTAGTTTTAATGAACAATGTATTTACTATTCTGTTATTTTTTCTTGCAGTGAAGATAGAAAAATGTATTTTAATCATTTAGTCTTATTATTTTATTTACTTAATGTTGTAGTTTGAGTTGAAGTTTAAAATGTTTTTCTGCAGAGGACAGATTAACTCATCTGAACCAGGTGAGTTGGAGACCCGAACCCAGCAGAACTCAGAGTTACGATATTAATTATTGATTTCATTAGCAGGAGAATAAACTTGGAATCATGAAAACTATTAAAATAAAACCCTAAAATTTAACTTAAATCGGGTCCAAACCTTGGTTCCGATCTGGTTCCCGCACTGCCCCGCCTGGATGTGAACGATCTCCCTCATTATTCTTCTGGTTTTTCTGCGTTTCTCCTCCGGTAATGTCGCTCTGTGAAGCTCCGGGCGCGCGCACCTTTATCGCCTCCTCGCGCCGCCATGCGCGTTCACGAGGCCGCGCCCTGTGCAGGCGCGTGCGGGGCAGGGGATCGGGGACCCACTGGATCCCAGTCTGACAGACCAGCTGGTTCCCGAAACAGTAGAGAAACTAGTTTCTTTAAAAAAGTGAACATTTAGGAGTAATTTTACTAGATTTATTACATTCATTACTTTTACTTCAGTAATTTTATCATAGTGTCGCTTTTCTTACCTGAGTTAAATATCTGATTCTTCTACCGGCTGTGAAACTGAATGAAGAACAAGTTTATGTTGAAGTGAGACCTCCTGTCTCTACACCAGCTTTGTTCTAATATTTCTATCTGCTGATCCATTTGGGATCAATAAATCACAGTAAATATTAGATATTATCACTGGAGGAACTTTATCTCTATGTTAGTTTTAGTTTAATCAGTTTTGTATTGAAGATATTTTATTTAGAAAAAGTAATAATTTATTGTATTATTTTTTCACTTTGAAATGCCAGAAACTGCAAATAACTGCACATTTTTATACTTAATATTTTTGCTTTCCTGATGAAAACATTTTAAAACTAAATTAAATGTTATTAATAACTCAGGGGTTGCCTTTTTTTTCTTTAACCAAATTTGATTTTACTCTTGAGTAAATTTTTGGACAAATACGTTTTACTAGTAATTCTAGTTTTTACTACAGCATAATGTCTCTACTCTTTTACCCTCTGATTCTAACTAGTAACATTTAAATAATCTTTATAAGTTGGACTTCTTATAAAATTGGCTTCATATTTGACGTGTTGCTACTTTTACTAGAGAATCATTCCTGTAGTTTTCTGTCATGATGTTATTTTTATTCTTCTCTTCTGGATTTTCACATAACTTTATATTTTAATGTTTTTTACTGAGGTTTTTGTTTCTTCCAGCCAAACAGGCGATGTTTATCTGCTGCATCCAGTTTGATTCACTTTATAGAAACATCAAAATGTTGTTGTGAGGATTTGAGTTTTCTTTGTGTTTGTTTAGGTTTCTGTGTCTGAGTCTCCATCTTGTCTCTCTAACCTGTTTCCCTGATCAGGTTAGAGTGGGACTAAACACAGGTGGGACTAAACACAGGTGGGACTAAACACAG
>NW_015114322.1:89491-92698 GCF_001443285.1 Poecilia latipinna | reverse complement strand
GAGTCTCTCTTTTTTTGGTTGAAACTTTTTTTTTGATTGAAACTTTTTTTTTTTTTGGTTGAAACTTTTTTTTTGATTGAAACTTTTTGTTGTTGAATTCGTTTTCTTGCTTATGCAACTTTATTTGCTTTGGCGAAGCTTACATGAACATTCTGGGCGGGGCTTAAGGACGAGCGATGTAAGACGTGTTCCGATTGGTTAGCGCTGACTAAAGCGGATGACTCCCTGAGATCTCAGAACTCTGTCCCGAACTGCAGGGCTTCGGTGACGGGACACAGAATGTGATGGTAAGTAATCTTCACAAAACTACACCGTTTAGCAGCTTCTAAAGTGTCCACCCTGTTTCAAAGAAGAAATCTTACTCAACTTATGACGACAGTCACATATTTTGTCTGCCGTGATCCCCGGTAGCATATTGTGCTAGCTAATGTTAGCACTAGGTAAAGTTCATAAACTAGGCTTGTGTAATATTCGTTAACCAGCGCACCTCTGTCGAGTGGCATTAAGCGTGGACAATACCACATATATCTGGAGGAAATATGTGTTAAAAACTGTTGCGTAATCCTCCGTGTGTGTGTGTGTGTGTGTGTGTGTGTATTAACTAGCATTGAAGCTAAAGTGGGAAAACAGCAGATCGTTGCACCAATGTTATCGGGTCCACATTAATCTTCACCACTCGTCAAGTGACTGTGCAGATGATTTATTTACCAAGCACATAATCAGTGCTGTCGATGAGGGGAGGGGCAACGTAACTCTTAAATATATACATTTTCTTCCAGGCGTAAAATGTAAAACTAAGCTGGTAGGTCACAGGCCGAAGGAGGATATTCACATAATTTCTGTTTTTTATTATTTGGTGGGTGTGTGTCCTGTACTTAGTTTTATTCCGAATTACATGTAATATGCCTTTTGCTGTGTTATGATATTAAATTAATTTGGTGTTCTCCTAATTCCCCATTCTAGTATGACCAGCAGAGTGCAGCTGAAGCAGGACAGGCTTGTAGGTCTTACTGATTCCTCCAGCTGCTACAGACGATCAGAGCATGAGGATGGAGAGATCAGTAAGTGTTGAGTCAGAGAAGGTCAGGTAGGGAAGGAAGTGTTGCTTATAGGGGCCGTGTGTGTTTGGCTAAATATATTTCTCCAAGTCAGTTTATTTATTGGTTTTAAAACTAATACCTCTTCTATGTTACATTTTTTTGCGTTATTCTCAGTACAGATAATCGCCGTACTGTACTGTGTCTGCTGGTGGTTTAAATTGATTTCAGCTACATAAAAAAAAATCAGATTTTAACATGCATTTTCTACTTACTAAATATTTCAGTTTTACTCTCTCAGTAACTTCAGTTTTACACCTCTGAAATATTTTTTGCAGTTTCTCTTATTGTGATACAGTAACTGTTTCACTTGAACATTTAACTTCCTGAGATATTGTCAATTTATTTTCAATTAAAACTCTGTTTTTGTTTGACATGATTTGTTTTTTGATTGAATAATTGTGAAACAAATCTAACTCCATACATCTTGCAGGCCAGAGGGAGCTCGTCAGTGTGAATCTTGTCCTGAGCATTTGTGAATCTTAGTTTGTACATTTGTGAATTATGAGACAGTTTTAGCTCCATACTGGGCAGCTTGGTTCTATTGAAGGGTTCGGTTGGTTCTCTCCTCTCCGGTCTGGAAACACAGAAACGCATGCACAGTGCCTCTACAGGTGAGGCGCTCCTGGCCGCGGTCCCATTTCATAAAGGCGGATCATGATGCAGTTTAGTTCTGGTTTAACTTTGGGTATTCTGGGTTTTCAGTCAGAAACCAGGAAGTGATGAAACTTTTGCAGGTGTTGAGTTAATTATTAGCTGATTTGTGTTTGACACCAGGAGTCTCCGTTAATTAACGTTTTCATTATCTGTGTGATAATCGAAATGATAAAAAGAAAGTTTTGTAATAAATCACTCTAATAATAATAATAATCAATTTAATTTGTACCGCAGTTTTCATTAGCAAAAATCTCAAAGTGCTACACAGTACAACTAAAATCAAAGATGTGTGGGATGATTCTAATTAATGAGTTTCATTGGTAAGAAAAAAATGCATTTTATGGAATATTGAACATTTTTTCAGATGTTGTAAATAACAATAATTTCTGAGCTTTACTTTGTTAAAACTCATCAGTCTGAAACTGATCAGGGTAGAAGTCCTCCTTAGCTGAGAGATCTAGTCAAAGTCTGGTGTAAAACGTTGCAGGAGCCCTGACTGTCTGTGGCTTTAGCAGCAGAGCAGCTCAGTGGAGCTGATCTGGGTCCCGTCATGGAGGAGAACCAAACGGTTCTGGGAGAAAAGTCCAGAAAGAAAAACCTCCAGATCTGAGATCAGTGAAGGAAACCTGAAGCTCAGCAAGAAACCGAGGGGAAAGTTTCACCTCCAGCTTCAGGAAACAAACCTGCAGTCACCCCGACCCTTCAGAGTTCATGTTCCTTCTGTTAATCCTTCTGACCTTTGACCTCTGTGATGTTAAAGCAGATCAGCTCATCATTCAGCTGTTTGACAACCAGAAGTTTCTGATGACCCAGTTGTTTGGTTCTTCTGGACTCTTTGTGTTTCTGAGCTGCTTCCAGCACCATGTTCGTAACGTTTTGGACCCGGTTGGTGGTTCTGAATTCTGGATGTTGGAAGAATGTTTCCTAATGTTGCAGATCATGATGCTGCCACTGCAGGAAACTGTTGATGTTGTTCCCTGTTCAGCCACCAGGGGGAGCCGGTTACTGAGGGTCTGAAATGTTGCTGCTGAAAACTGATGATTTATTTTTCCTGAACTGGTTTCAGGTTAAATGTTTCGGTGTTTGTAGCAGAACTCGGCGTTTCTTCACCCTGAACACCAACAAAGTTCAATGTTTTGGAAATGAAGAATAACATTTATATGGGGCTAAATTAGTGTCAGAAATATTCACTAAGCGTTCAATAAGATCCACTAGAAGATTTGCTACATAATTCACTGACCTGTGCTTTCAACTTTTGGCACTTTCTGACTGCATGGGAGATGATAAGGAATCTCTGAGCAAAACCAAATATATGAGAAATATCATATTTTTGACTTGGCCCAGCTGCCCAAAGCCACTGTAATAAAGACATGAACTGATATTAAAGTTACTGGTATCTAAAAATATTAACTTTGTAGGCTGGACTGCTGAAATACACTGATTTAGATGGGAA